>NW_019416906.1:195417-213217 GCF_000390285.2 Anoplophora glabripennis | reverse complement strand
AAAGCTGTTCCACCTAATACATTTTTTCCTATTGAATTCATATAGATACCATAAAGCACGGGTTTTAACACTGAACCATGTGGTATATCCATTTCAGCTGACGAAAAATCAAAGTTGACTATTTTTCATAATATCGGAAGTAATTGTGTTGTATAGAGATATACTGTTCTGGAAATTTCATAAAACTTAAATAACCAATCTAGCGAAACACCTGTTACGCCATAATCATAAAGTTTGCTCGAGTAAACTATCATACACTGTTTTTTTAATTCGAACCCCATTTTTGATAAGCAGGACTTGCTAGGAACAAAAAACGAAAAAAGTATTCTATTTCTCATAATTTCTACAACCGTTTCACGCACCAATATCCTTAGCTGATATATGACCTCGGATGGAGTGGGGTCGAGCGGGATTATCGCTCTTTATCCACTACAGCCACTTAAAACTTACCAAGACTGTATGTATATAATACTGTGGGTGAGATATAACAAAGTACAACATGTATGAATGGTCGCTACTACTCAATGCCTATGCCTGAAATATAGACAAACTGGCAAATAACGACCTGTTATTTTGCAAGTACTATATAAGCAAAACTAGTGTCTCCATTTAAGCTGAAAAATTTTTAACTAATGATATTACGGGCATAATTGAATACTTGTAGGAGCATTAGTCAGCAGAGTAGTTGTTTTCCGCGATATCATTCAGTCATATCATATCGTAACAGTTAAACATTTATAAAACATTTTAATAATCGAAGTATCGATTTGTACATCTTTCAAAACCTTCCAAACTAATAATTAAAAATAAGCTATTATAACAACAAAATTGTGACGGTCGGAGGTTTATTTATTTTGAGAAATCGAAAATGTTTTTGTTAATTTTTAATGTGTTTTTGAAAATTATGGAATTTTCAGATGTCGGTTTTATGATTTTTATTCGAAAAGCTGTACGAAAATGGAAGCACTTTATTAAGGTTATTTTTGCTTGTATAGTTAAATAAAATATCAGATCATATATCAGATATTATATCATAAAATCAGATTTTTATAGCGTTAATTCGTCTTTCAGTTTAAATTTTTTAAATACATATCAATTATAATTTTTACGCCACATATAATACCTACATCACTGGACATAGAAGGAAATATAGTACATATACCTTATTTTGTTCCGAGTCCCGTGATGTATAACATGTTACTGTTTAATAACGTTTTGGACTGCAAAACTCATCGTCAGTGTTCAATATTTATACAGGGTGTCCCTGAAAAGGATGGACAACGCTTGATCACAGGTTCCTTGGATGAAAATAAGACTATTTAGCCTAACTTACCTATGTACAAAAGTGCACGCCTGCTGAGATATAGCCTTCTAAATATAGAATAGATAACCTAGTTTTTTTTCAAATAATTTGAAAACTATTTTTCTTAGAGACTTCAAATTTGGTACACTTATTTTTTTATGTAAGGGCATGGTAAATATAGAATTTGGTGAGAATACATATACAGGATGTTCTCTTTCTAGGGCCTGTGCGCCACTGGCTATCCCGTAACTTTTTTGTGTGTCCGCCAATGACGACAGAATATGTATTTTTAAAAATAAGTATTAATTTAGAAGATTTTTTTGCTCTTACAAAATTTTGATATCGTTTATGGAATTCGAGTAAAATTGTCATTTTTTATACATTAAATATAGGCAAAAATTTCGATTTGTAAAAAATAATTTTTAACTGCAGCCTCAAAGAAGGGAATATAATGAAAAAACGTCACATTAAAAATAATAACTACACTACACTACTTAGTATTAGTATTATCAATCAATAAAATAAAAATCAACACTAATATTTTAAATAAACAATATCAACTAATAATGTAAGAAAGTCAACATTAACATTTTAAATAAACCTAAACTGATCTTTGTATTCACATTAAAATAATATTACAGTAGGTAAATGCTCAAAGTTACTTTCTTCTTCTTAAACGCAAGCATTAGTTATTCGAAAATTAAAATAATAATTGTGCATTACCTCTCATAACAATAAATTCATGTTGTATTCTTTCCCATTATTCGTTTTCTGTATTTACTGAAAAGTTATAAACTGTGGTTCGCAACGCTCCCCAAAAGAAATAATTACATGGGTTTAGGTCCGGGGATCGAGGTGGCCATTTTAAAGGGGCATTATTTCCTATACCTATTCATCTGTTAGTATACTAACCTATAATAACTAGTCTTTTAATACTCTATTAACATAACTTTTTGAAAGCCAACCTCTGCCGCTAAACGTCTTTTATTTACTTGAAGAATTTCTTCGACCCTTTCCAAAATTTATTCCTTCAGCGGAATAGTTTCGGCCGTACATTATCTACGATTTAATGTTACAGTTAAAAGTTGTGATTTGGAATTCTTCGATTAGGAAATATTTCAGCATACGTTCGAACAATAGCACAACAATTTCCTTCACAATAACCCAAAACTAATAACATATCAGTTTGTTCAGCAAAAGTATAAATTGCATTAAAAACAAAGTAAACTAAAATTAAATCACAGCTGGCTTAACACAGAACCTTTTAATTATTGTTATGAATTTGTTTCTTTGTTATATGGCACCTCGTACTAGACTATTTTATTTATCTTAAACTAATTTTATATTATTTAATGTGTAAAAGTGCCAATTTTACTCGAAATCCATAACAATATCAAAATTTTGTAAGAGGCAAAGAATCTTCTAAAATAGTGCTTATTTTTAAAAATATAAATTCTGCCGTCATTGACGTACATACAAAAAAGTTACAGAATAGCCAGTGGCGCACAGGCACTAGAAAGAGAACACCAAATTCTATAATTACGTTGCCCCTATTTAAAAAAATATGTATACCAATTTTGAAGTTTCTAAGAAAAACGGTTTTCAAATTATTTGAAAAAAAAACTGATTATCTGTTCTATATTTAGAAGGCTATATCTCAGTAGGCGTGCATTTTTGTATATAGGTAAGTTAGGCTAAATAGGCTTATTTTCATCCAAGGAACCTATGGTCAAGCGTTGTCCATCCTTTTCAGGGACACCCTGTATAATAAATGTTTCTTAAATTAACCAAAAAATAAATATAAACAATTAAATAAAATAAATACACAAACAATAACGGACTAAAATTTGTATTAGAAGCTATAAAAGGGAATAATATGATCAAGTAGTAATATTTTCGAAACCCTAAACACCCTGTACAAAGGGTACTCATATTTAATATTTTAAGGAAAAGCATAAATCTTTCGGAACCTGATATTTTCAACGGATGTATAAGATTGCCTTGGAAGACCATTAAGAAAACTGGGTTAAATTTAAAGAAATATCTCATGAATTAATGGAGTTCCCTGATATTTTACTAATGAGATCTTACCATTTTTTTGCCCGGATCAGTCATTAGTATTTAATCGAATAGTTAATTATTCTTAAAAAAAATGAAGATTTATACCAAAAATGTAAATTTAAAATGGAACAGGATTTAGAGAATATCCTTGGCGATGTCAGCTTTAATAAAATCTCATCAAGGATCTTGGCTTTGAATAGTTGAAAGTTTAATGAAAATACAAATACGGGCGCTAGTAAAATCACAACCCCTAAGTATACAGGATGATTTCAAAAATGTAGTCAAACTTATTCAGGAATAATTATTAACTCAGCAAGACAAACAAACAAAATCCAACTGACTTTTTTAAGAGTGATCTGGAGCATAAATATACCTATTTTTAGTATCAGTACCTATCTATAGTATTTCAAAATTAGCTTTATTTGTCCATAATATACAGACTGTTATAAATTCGCTTTTCACTACAAGGATCTCGGAAACGGTAAGACATACGAAGTAGCTTAAATGGGGGCAAAGTTGCATAATCAGAGGACATTATGCCTCTAAAAAATCAAGGTTAACATGATTAATTTTCAAAATATTTGAAAAAAAACGAAATTTTGGAAATCCGTTTTTGTTTAATTTCAACCTTGTTTGAAGTGATATTGAAAAGAGAAGAACATTTTCTCATTGCAACTTTTGTCCTCTATCGAAAGGCATAATCAATTTTTATGTGTAACGTTTCGTCTCTCCAGGACCATCATCAACAAAATTTTTAAATACGACCCTGGTCATTTTATTACATTTTTTGCAAGCCTTTATGACCTCTAACACTGTACTGCTTCAGCAGAGTGTACGATAATTCAGTAAACATATAAATCTAAATAAAAAATTTAGATATATTTGGAACGAATACATTGAAGATTAATTTTTCGAGACAAAACGTCTGAATCTGGTTCGAGCTGAGGCAGTACAGTATTGGGGGTCATGAAGGCTCGCAAAAAATGTAATAAAATTTCCATTGTCGTATTTAAAAAAATGATGTTGATGATGGTCCTGGAGAGACAAAACGTTACATATAGAAATTGATTATGCCATTCGATAGAGGGCAAAAAGTTGTCGTGAGAAAGTGTTCTCCTTTTTTCAATATCACCTTAAACAAAAACAGATTTCTAAAATTTCGTTTTTTTCCAAATATTTCGAAAACTAATCATGTTAGCCTTCATTTTTTAGAGGAATAATGCTGGTCCCCTGATTACGTAACTTCGCCCCCGTTTAAGCTACTTCGTATGTCTTACCGTTTCGGAGATCCCTGTAGTGAGAAGCGAAGTTGTAACAGCCTGTATAGAGTGTCTCCATATAGGTGGGGCTTCTTTTGTAAGGGACAAAAAATGTTGATGCTGAAAAATGATTGGAAAACTGAATAATCTTCAATATTTATGTCAATTTTCATATTGTCCTACTTTAATATTTTGATTGATTTAACATTTTTTCTGTAGTAAAGTTTTGTTTCTATACCGTGACAAAATTTTATTAAGCAAAGTTGAGTATTTGTGCAAAATTTAACGTCCTAATTTTGCTTAATCTTAGATCTTTTTCAGAATAGGCATCCACTTGAAAGATTTGAAATCACACTAGCAAGGGTTGCTTGGGATATTACAATTTTGAACACATACTTAGTTTTTCGTTCTGTGAAACTTAATCTTTTATGGTATCTCATACAGAAAGGACACTTTACTGGCGAATAAATTTAAATTCAAGCAAACATTGAATCGTAGTAGGCCAAAGACAAAAACTTTTATACACTTATTCAGTTTTCATTGTGAGAAACTCTTCTTAATAACAATTTGCTGAATCTTATGGGATTTTAGCAGTAAATTTCCATTATTCCATTAGCGCATTTGTTCAATTAATTCGTTGGCATTATTTCGCAATAAAAATTTAGTACGAAACAAAAAGACAGAAAACAAGGCGGTTTTCCAAATGCGGTGGCGCGCTCGTTGAACTGTCTTGGACAGTCGATTTTCGGAAGTTAAGTGGAAGACATCTCTCCCTCAAAAAATGAAAAGGGTTGGGCTAATGTAAGTAGTATTTTTAGTTTAGTTTAGTAAGAACCATTTTAATTGTTTTGGCAAACCAATTTCAAAATTGTTTAGTAATAAATGTTTTTGTTTTAACTCGTCTCTAACTACCATCTGTTACCCCCTAGCGTGCGTCTACGACCGAGTGGGCCGTGTACCCTGTACAAAGTAGGATGTGGATACTTTTACAGAACCGCGATATTAAAGCAGCTACTTTGGTGTACACTGTTCATAAAACACGGCCTTAAAATCAACACAAAAACACAGTGCGCCTTGTACAAAATAACAAATTGTAATAAACCACAACGACACCGTTTATTGCCCTTGTAAAGTGTAGCTCTATACCGGAACGACACCGGGAACTTAAAATATTAAAGTGACATTTTTCGGTTGACTTAATGAAGTTGCTCCTTCGATTCTACGATTTGCAATTATTTCGACAAAGTATAATGTAGCAGTTGTTTGCTTAAGTGCCTGGTTTTCTTTATCAATCTTTTACTGAAAAAAAATGGATATTTTGGTAGGCCTTTACAAAGTCGACGCCTTTCAACGACCGCTTGTGTTAGAGGACGTCGATGCTGTCACTCTTTCTTTATTGATGACGAGATTGCCTGGTCTTGGGATAACGGCCCAGGCTCTATTTTTACGTGAATACATATTTATATTACAATATACTTTAGTTCGTGTTTTTGTTTATGTGGGATCTTCGGCTTAACTTCCTCTTGCACTGATCACATGGTTTTATTATCACTGTCTGCGTGCTGGGCTAGGGCACTAAAGTTTATGAGTGTATGGCCTCCTTTGTGTGCTTTATGGAGTTTAGAAGCTTGTGCGGAAGCTTTAGAGCTTGAGTTTTGCAGGGAAGCTCTAGGCTTTAGTTTATGTTAAATCCTTGGAGGGCTTGTGTATGGAAGTTTTAGGAGCTTGTGAATGGAAGCTTTGGGCACTCGTATCCTTTGGATCTTCACGGCAGGGTGGACAAAGCCTGGATGGCATGCGCTTCGTGAGCAATGAGAGCGCTGAAATCGTTTTAATTTTTTGGATGAAATTTAACTTAGATTTGATTTTTAAAAAATTATATGCTTTATCGCAATCCTCTGTTCAATTGACAATACATGGTAAGCTTATATATAAGACAAAGCAAAAAATTTGGAGCGTACATTTACTGGCCACGATCCAACTCTAGTTGAACGGTCCCCGAGTTGAAGTTCGAACACACACTATGTTGGCTTCACAGGGGGTCTTGTGGCAAAGTCCGCGTCAGATCAGTGAAATGATATTATGTCCCTCTTGTGGGTGTCTTCAAACAATTGTGGTGCTGAAACTTATTTTGATTAAAAATGATGTAATTCAAATTTCGAATTTTTTTGATTTATTAGATTTTGCCAAAATTCGAAAGATGTGTAGTTTATTTGTTAATTCTCGGAACGGTTGGGCCAACTCAGACAATAAAATATTTTGGTCAATACGAGTTATTGAGAAGTTAAGGGGTTTCAAGTAGGTTTAGCGTCGCCATAAACTCGTCGAGAAACTAGTGCCTTTTTTGTCACCGGGAGTAATAAATCTGCAAGGAAGTCCTTCGGAGAAGGCCTCATGAAATTTAGCAATGCTTTAGAACAAGTTGACTTAGACCGTCGGGGCCATGTGTTGAGCATGTGGTATCAAGGGAAAAATCGATATTTCTAATTACGCGCGAAATGCATTCGAAAGGACATTCCAAGATATTTAAATAAGTTGTTAGAATGTTGTGAGGAAAATAATAATAGATCAAATAGCTAGTTTTTAGGCGGATTTTCCAAGCTTAAATGAGGCTGACTAATCCGTCCCGTGTTGCTAATACGGAGTCACAAGAGGAAGATGTAGAGTTACTTGTAAGTCCAGGTAGTTACAGAATTATTCATACAAGTGTAAATTTAGTCAATTAAATAACTTTTAACATGGTATAATTATGCCAAAGCGTCCCAATATTCAGGGATCCCGCCAGTAAGATAAGAACCGAAACTCCGGAACCCAAGAAATGGGCGTGTCGAAACGCGATGTCGAATTCAGGAGAGGTCTCCGAGAAAGGCAGTTTCTCCTTGGGTTCCACATTGAGCAGTATACTTAGTTTTAGAGTCTCAGGTTTCCTGAGCTGTGGGCAGCTTCGGGCGCTGAGGGGCATGCGTAGTCAACGTCATCCGATACAGCTAATGACTTTTGTAGACAATCATGGCTCCATGGTAGGAATTTCGGGAAATTATTAGGTTCCTGTAGATTTGGCGGAAACTGTAGCTTGTACGGATATTTTTGAAATAATGCAAAACATGGGTGAATATGACGACACTGGATACCAAATTTCGTTGTAACAACTGAATTACAAGCACATAAAGCCTTAGAAGGAACACTAGTAATACTCAATTGAAGGCATTAGTATTCAAAGTTTTAATTCAATATATTCTTAAATTCAGTACACGAATATCTACGAATTTTCTGGCTTGTTTGCAATGCTAAATTCATTTTTTTTTTAGTACTAAAAGTTTTCTCAATTTATGTGTATAGTCTGGCTTAATCCAATTTTCTCATTTTCCAATTGACAGATACTTATTGAGATTAAAAAATGATGAGAAATTCGTGCTACGCAGCAAATACGATTTGCTTAATTATCCCATCCCTTATATAGCGGAGCTTTAATAAGATAAGGCACAATTCTTTGTATTTTTTGTACAACTTGTTTTTCGGGACGAATTTAAAGGGATAGGACGAAATTATATATTTAATACAGAATTACATTCAGATGAAATTGGAAGCGAATTAAAGGTGTTTCAAAAGACACCCAAGATTTTATATGAGGAAAAAATATTTTATTAATTAAAAATTTGGCAAAGTTTTACATGCTTTTAAAGGGTAGACATTGCCATTAAATATGAAATAGGATATCGGACAGATCTCCTCATTTGGCATACTCGATTTCTTTTAAGAAAATTCTATATCACGCTTTCGCATGCCAGCGGCTGAATTTCGTTGACGGTTGAATGGTATTCATTTGAGCAGAATAAACTTTGGATATTACGAATGCCCAGAGGAAAAAGTCGCATGGCGTAAAATCGCATGCTCTTGTTGGCCAACTCACTTCATTGTTACGTGAGATGAGTCGTCCATTAAATTTCTGCCGTAAGAAGTGCACAGTTTCACGTGCCGCATGCCAGGTAGCACCATCCTGCTGGAGACATATGCCATCCAAGTGAGGACATATTGAGGGAGCTATTCGGAATGGAAATGGGGCACAATTCAAATCCTCCGTTACTTTTGTGACGTGTTTTACTTTAGGTANAAATGATATTATGTCCCTCTTGTGGGTGACTTCAAACAATTGTGGTGCTGAAACTTATTTTGATTAAAAATGATGTAATTCAAATTTCGAATTTTTTTGATATATTAGATTTTGCCAAAATTCGAAAGATGTGTAGTTTATTTGTTAATTCTCGGAACGGATGGGCCAACTCAGACAATAAAATATTTTGGTCAATGAGTTATTGAAAAGTTAAGGGGTTTCAAGTAGGTTTAGCGTCGCCATAAACTCGTCGAGAAACTAGTCCCTTTTTTTGTCACCGGGAGTAATAAATCTGCAATGAAGTCCTTCGGAGAAGGCCTCATGAAATTTAGCGATGCTTTAGAATAAGTTGACTTAGACCGTCGGGGCCATGTGTTGAGCATGTGGTATCAAGGGAAAAATCGATATTTCTAATTACGCGCGAAATGCATTCGAAAGGATATTTAAATAAGTTGTTAGAATGTTGTGAGGAAAATAATTATAGATCAAATAGCTAGTTTTTAGGCGGATTTTCCAAGCTTAAATGAGGCTGACTAATCCGTCCCGTGTTGCTAGAATTATTCATACAAGTGTAAATTTAGTCAATTAAATAACTTTTAACATGGTATAATTATGCCAAAGNATTAATAGGAAGAACGCTTCTGTATCTTTAAATTAAAGCTTGTTTTTTTTAAGGTTCTTCGGTTAAATTCCTTATTTACTATTTGTTTAATTAAAAGACTGCATGATTAATGATTATTAATAATTATTGGAAGAAAGCTACTACTATTCAAAAACATTGAAATAAACATAGTACAATACAATACAACAAGTATATGAAAGTGTTTAATAAAAAAGCAAGTTAAAGGTTTTTAAGAAGAAAATACTCAAAGTTGTGCAAAACCATACTTATGGTATCAACTTCAACGTCACCTGTTACAGAGTGTTGTATAATAATGAAAACGTAATATTGACAGTTGGTAGATGGAAGCACAAAAACAACCGCTTAGGTGGGGAATTCTGGAAGGAAGCCCAAATAGTTGAAGTGAGAACAGTGTGGAGATGGGAGTAAGATGATCGGCGGGCAGTGTGGCAAAATAGTGAAAAATCAAAGTGTTTAACCCGTATTAATTAGCAGGTAATATTCTTTAAGTACCTTGTTGTTAATTGTTCTATGTAATCTTATGATTTTGATGATTATAGATGTTTAATGATAACGTTTAGCTTGCATTGCTTTATGCTCAAGGGCATATATTTTTCTAAAGTAAAATTGTTACAATTATTATTAAAGATTGCTCATTATTTATTACATGTTAAAATATATATTATGTGTATATATTGTCGTGACTGCCCAGATATTGCAATAACAACTCCTTTGTTTCACATTTAACTTCTTTTATTCATTGTTCGAAAAACAAATAATAATGCATTTCTTGTGCTCACTTTATGTCATACGCATATAAGAGCCTTGTTGAACTTACTAACATTTTCGCCCGTGAGGAACGAATCTGTAAAAAGAATAATTAAATACAAGAAAAGAATTGCTAAAACAGATCTTCCGAAATCTCAACTCATAGCTGGATTGCCTCCCGTATGGGACTCCAGTACCTTCCGGCCTTGCCGGCTAACTAACACCAAACCTCTTCAGTTTTACTTGGAAATATGTATATCTAATTCGAGTTAATCTAATTCAATTAAAAAAATAGATACATGCGACGTAGGTATTCCTTATGACGATCACATATTTTTGGCCACAACTACGTTTTATATTTTTTTCCATCGAACCCGGGGTTGTTATACTACAAAGTTTAATTTAGTTTTATTAGTAGAAGTAGAAACATATAAGTAATTAATAAAAATATTGAATAAATAATAAATGTTAATGATGATTGTTAAGTATAATAGCATGTTTATATTTCGCATTGCAATACCCAAATTATGACTTTTTAAATTTCAGAAATTTCTCGAGAATTCAAGAATTCCCGGGAATTCCTAGTCGAGAATTCTCGAGTCCCGAGAAAAAGAGTAGGTCGAGAAATCAGAAACCCTAATGGGGACCTTGGTCATCTTAAAATATATCAGGTTAGTTAAGTTAGAACAAAGTTAGATGGTCTTCCTAAATGTGTAGGATCGTTCATGTGAAAACGGTTTTCTTTGAACCAGAAAACCATTTTCGTGATGCTCTATCTGTAAACGGCACAAATGATTTTAAAGGCATCCAATGAATTGACCTAAATATTGAGGTCAAACAAAAGAATAACTCGAAAATGCCTGTTCTTTTTTCTCCCTGACATTCCATTTTCTTTTACTGATATATATTGATGATAATCTTTTAAAAAAATTATTCAATTAACTACAGGGGACAAAGTATTACATTCTGTAGGTTGCACTACCACATATATTTATTTATTTATTTTTATAAAGAAACTATTGATTATTTATTAATCTATATGACTCATCTAACGTCACACATATATCCCTTATTATTTCAGTATAGATAGACACAATTTTACTTGTAGAAAACCCCAATGCAGGTCGTGTATAATATAACACCTCCAGTTCAATCTAAATTCCCGCGGAATGAAAGTTTCACGACTTCTTAGCTTGCAGTTACGTGATTAGTATATTGAAACCTTTGCAAAGCCATCGAGTACAACTGGGAACTTATGAGAAATCTAAAATCTTTTATTGCATTGAAATGCTACCCATAAAATTGCATTCGCAGAACTGTAGAGCCTTCATAAAGGACGTGAGCAGTGATTTTATTTGGAACAGTATTTCCTTTCCTTCACGTTGGCAAATAAATTTCGGTAAAATTAAAGCAATAAGATCCAGATTACATTAAAACACAATATCGTGGTTCATCGGCTGTGATTGTAATTTTTCAGGAGTTTCTATTTAACCAATCAGCGATCGCATTATCTCGAGCGTAGACGTAACGGTTTGTTCATTGTAAACGAATCATTAATACTGATGACGCCAAGATTTAGGGAACTTTCGTTACCAGTATCAAACGTACAGTGTTGGGTTGCCTAAGTTTGGCGCACAGTGGGAAATATGGAAAAAAATTCTAAACACGGCCATTTTAACCGTAGAATGTTAATTTGTGAGGAAGTGAGAACCCATCAGCCTTAACACCAAAGATAATGATTTGGTATTTAAAAATAAAATGAAAATTTTTGTAACATTGAATAAAAATTAGAAGTAGTAAAAAACAACAAATAAGAAAACAAACAAAGAGAATAAAATAAAATAAATAAAAAGCGAATAAAAAAATAGAAAAACAACCATTTTAAAGACTGCTACCTTAACGCGGTAAAAGGGCTTAAGTCTTAAATAAATAAAGATAACGAAATGCAGTCCTTCTAGTATTTTCGGTAAATAATACAGATTTCTTATATGAAATTGCTGAAATTTTTATAATTTATCGAATGGAATTTTATCTATCTATCTAAATTTCCTTATTTTTTGTGGATTTGCGAATAAGTTTCAAAGGTTCAACATAGCATATGTTTGAGGCTTTAAAAATACAAAATAGTAGCTCCAAAATAGAGCATTCAAGGAGTGACATTCTTTGGTTTGGAAAATATTTTTGTTTGACTTTCTAGCTCGGATTTCTTGGATTTAAGGTTAGATATTTAAGAATAGAGGTTAGGGGCTGCAAAAATAAAAAATATAAGTTCCAGAAAATAGTTTTCAAGGACTTTTAATCTTTGGTGTGGAACGTATACATTCTATGAATTTCAACCTCAAGTTTATAGAATTTGGATTTGGGTTTTGAGGGTTTGGGGTTAGGTTTTGAAATATTTGAGGTTAGGTTCTTATGGTTGTAGATTTATGGCTTTAGAGTTAGGAAATATAAGCTCAAAAATATAGTTTTAAGGTAATTATACTCATAGAATTACAAAAGAGCCAGTGTATAACTTTGAGGTTAGGTTTGATGAATTTGAGGTTATGTTTTGGGTTCAGGTTTAAGGTTGCAAAGTATTGTGAAGTTATTTATTTGTCTATTTTTAAATACCAAATCTTTGGTGTTGAGGCTGATAGGTTCATACTCGATTTAAAAAATTCCTATATATACAAGGTGTTTGTAAATAAGTGCAAAATATTTTAGGAGGTGGTTGCCGAAGTTATTTTGTGAAAAAAAAGGTCGTATAAACGTAGGTCGAAATATGCTTCGTTTCCGAGATACAGAGTGTTTAGATTTTAATTTTTTATTTATTTCTATTAATTATTTCAAATAGTTTTGAACATCCTGTATCTCGAAATTGAAGAATTTTTTACCTACACTCATATCAACTTTTTATTTTCAATGTTGAATTACATTTTTACTGTGACCACGCTTAAAGGACCCTTAAATACCTAAACAAAAGATTAAAAAGCCTACAATAAAATACGTTTTATTTTTTCCTCAAAAAACGGTGCATCCTACGAAAAAAGTTAAGAGACCAATTTCATTCAGAATTGATATCAAAACGGGAAAAAGTCAGTGGGGTACCATTTTTTTTATTAAAAAATATTGTGACATTCTCGCACGAACGCCACTGGCGCAAATAGAAATATTCGCATGACCCCAAAAAATGCCCATTTATCCCTGCAAAGCGTGTTTCAAATTTCGAGTCAATATATTTAAAACTCTGAAATAATTAATAAAAATAAATAAAAAATTAAAATTTAAATACTCTGTATCTCAGAAACCAAGCATATTTCGACCTACGTTTATATGAACTTTTTTTCACAAAATAACTTCGGTAATCACCCCCTAAAATATTTCCCACTTATTTACAAACACCCTGTAGATATACAGGGTGTTTGGTAAGTCGATGCATTGCTTGCAGGAGGTAATGGTGCAAGCGATTTGTGATATATTTTACTTAATATACCATATTCCGAAAACGCTTAGTTTCTGATCTAGGGTGATAAAGTTTTAATAAAAAAATGCAAATTTATAAATATTGCGGAAACCGCTAAAAATATTTTAATGAAATTTTACAAGATTTGACAATTAACAACAATACATGTTTTACGATAAAAATACTGTTTTTAATTTAACCAGTGGCGTGCGCACAGGCACGTCTGGATATTTTTAAAGAAAAAAAATTTCACTTATTTTTCTTAAAATAAAAATTATTTTTCATTCCCTGTTCAATTTGGAAGAGAAAAAGTATCTCGACTGTTTTTCTTATGACGCACCGTTTTCGAGTAAAAAAAATAAAATAGATTTATTGCATGGCGTAATCCGATTTCAATAATTTGAAAAACTAGAGCTAGAGCGTGTGTTTTTTTCTAACCTCAAAAAACCGTGCAGGAATCGCTATTTTCAAATTCTGAGCGGATTTTGACCAGATTTTGTATAAAGGGGTTTTTTGGGTCGCTGATTAGGATTATGAATTCACATTGAAATCCAGCGATTGCAGTAAAATTTGGCATCATAAGGATTGCTGGTTGATCTCACCTTCATTAATCACACATCTGGAGCCAGATTTTCATAAATCAAGGTAAAAGATTCCACTCCGTCTAAAAATGTGACTTCGCTTAAAAAAATGACGTGTGATGTGCTTGTTTCCATGGGACAAGACAAAAAAGTTTTTACTTTATTCTTTCATTTATTTAGTCGTGCATGGGCTTATGGTTTTCCAATCATATTTTTTTAACTACTATGCAGTTTTCCTATGGCATTTAGATGCTTTTATTTCTTAATAATTTTAAAGTTCAAGGAAAAGGACACATTACTGCCACACAGCACATCACTGCATCTGCTTATGCCTTCAATCTAAAAATGTGACTTTGCCGAAAAAATGCCGCCTACTCGGCCTAAAATTATGACTCTGCCTACAAATTTTACCTTGATTTATGAAAATCTGGCTCCAGATGTGTGATTAATGAAGGTGAGATCAACCAGCAATCCTTATGATGCCAAATTTTACTGAAATCGGTGGATTTCAAAAAAGTACACCCGCCATATTGGATCAGCCATCTTGAATTTTTACAATGTGAATTCATATTCGTAATCAGCGACCCAAAAAACCCCTTTATACAAAATCTGGTCAAAATCCGCTCAGAATTTGAAAATAGCGATTCCTGCTCGGTTTTTTGAGGTTAGAAAAAAAACCACACGTTCTAGCTCAATTCTGACAGTGGATTTGAATTCAGCAGAGTCTTTTACATAAAAATGTACTATTTGATGTGGAAATAAATTTTTTTCCAAATTTTCCCAGTAAATTTTCATCAATTTTCACTATTTTTCACAAGTTTTTTGAGGTTAGGAAAAAATTGTGACGTGATGAGCCAATTCTGACCCCAGATTCGTGTTCAGGAGGCCAAATTACTACGAAATATATATGTCGCATAAAAAGTATACCCAACTTTTTTTTTTCTGTGTGGCAGATAAGTGCATAATTTCTGCCATTTTTCAAATTATTGAAACCGAATTACGCCATGCAATAAATCGGTTTTATTTTTTTACGCGAAAATGGTGAATCATAAGAAAAACAGTCGAGATACCTTTTCTCTTCCAAATTGAACAAGGAATTCAAAAATAATTTTTATTTTAAGAAAAAATCAGTGGTGTATAATTTTTTTCTTTAACAATATCTAGAGACATGCCTGTGCGCACGCCACTGGTGAAACTGAAAACAATATTTTTATCATAAAACATGTATTGTTGTTAACTGTCAAAGCCTGTAAAATTTCATTAAAATATTCTGAGCGGTTTCCGCAATAAATTTGCATTTTTTATTAAAACTTTAACACCTGTAGATCGGAAACTAGCGTTTTCGGAAAATGGTATATTAAGGAAATATATCACAAATCGCTTGTAATATAACCTCCTGCAAGGAATGCGTAGACTTATCAAACACCCTGTATTAAATTGTCGCACCAGGATCATAAAACTAAGAATAAGAAGAAGAATAGAAAAAGAAATTACCATTACGGTTAAAATAGCCGAGTGTGTAGAATTATTTCCCATATTTCCCACTGTGCGGGGGTCACGTAGCTTGTAAACATTTATGAATGCTCTGTAGCTATTGCTTTAATATTGTGATAGTGGCAAATTTTTTAAAATTATGAGTCGTAGTTACTTAATTTCTTAAGTTCCCAATAAATATGAATTGGAAGACTAAAGTTTAATTATTTCTTTACCCGCTGACGCTGGCAAAAAACAACTTCTTACTTGAATATAAAAGCTGGACTTTGCAACTTAAAGTAGAAAATAACAATTTCGGCTTAAGAGGGACTAATGCTATATTCGTACCGACTAAGTCGTGGGAAAATCCTTACTTTCGCGTATGTGAGTAAAAAAAGTATATATTTTTTTTCCAGTTGGAATATTATTACTGAAATCAAAAAGGATTCTCTCCGGATATATTGACTCCTTATTGAAACGTAGTTTCTTGAAATTGGTTGAATGTGTATGGATATCAGGAAAATGAAAAATCCACAAAGGCAGCCTCACAGAAATTTTCCTGTTCCACGAATTCTGATCCACCTGGCTTTAAATTATTTTCTTTCTCCATATCAGCTTTCGACCGCTACAACGTTCAAAAGAAATCAAACAATATCAGTGTACCTATAAATACAACTGTCTTTCACACTTCCCGTTCCGTAAAGTTGGATAAATATGGTACAAAAGCACACAACTCAATTTACATGCTAAAATAACTTTGTAATAACTGAATGTATTACATTGAGGAAACGTGATATGGATTTCACTTTATATTATACCACATTTAGTCTTGTAACTATAATGTGAGAATAGATCAGCTAGGATTTAGTTCCCCGCCGCAGCTTTTCTAAGGATTACAGCGTTTTTAATGGGTCGACTGAGAATTTTTACCAGTAATTTAGGAGAGTAAGTTTATGTGACATAAAGTTTATTGTAGGACGTAAATAATTTGTCCGGTAAATGTCAGATTCTATCGGTTACCGGAATCTTGGATTTATTTTATACGGGGTGGTAGAGATTGTTGTTAATTTTTTTAAGTTTAGTTAGAAGTAGTTAGTAGTTAAGTGAGTAGGATTTGGACTTGTACATTATATTAAGAAGAAACTAAAAAAGATGGAAAACAATGCTGATATTTTTTGTTGTCGGCTTATAGTATAAAAAATGCGTTACTTAAGTAGTCATATCTGCTACATAGATAAGGCGAAAACTTCGCATTCGTGGGAGAAATTTTCCGACTCGATTTTTTTTGCATATTCAGATTCGTGAGATGTTCCTTAACATGAATCAAGATGATGCCGGCCGGAAATCTGGTGCCCATTTGTTTAAACAAACTTTTTTAAACAAGTTGTAAACATTGTTTTTTCACTCCGGAACTTTTTTAGGTTTTCTGGCACATTATAAACAAAAAAGTTCCTATGCAATTGATAGTTTTAAAGTTATAAACAATTTAAGTTGCTAAAAATGCGAAAAATTACTATTTTCAACGGCCGATTTCCGGGTTAAAAATTGTCATTTTTGATGGTGCCAGGTACCTAAATTAAAGTTTAAACATCCCCCTACAAGATACTGAAGAGTTTTTGGGACTCGCATTATTCTAAAGCCTTGTTTTTTAATTGTTAATAAAGCGCTATGAGCCGCGCGCGCGCCTCACTCAGACACGGATTTGTTATTTCTAGCGGCTTCAGCTTATGTTTTATGTCTGAATTAAGCGACGAAGAGTTTGATGCATTGCAAAGATTATACCTAAAAATATTAAATAAGCAAGGCAAAACAGCCGATGAAGCTAGAAAAATAATTTTATGTCATTGTAGCGGAATGGGTATTAATTTAAGTAAAATACACTTCCGATGTACTGAAATTACACGTCTTGAGAGCTTCTTTACAAACGTACATATGAAAAAGTTCTATTTTTCTTCAATATCAAAGTTTGGATTTCACAGCTTTTGGTTGTCAAAATGAAACAGGTGAATTACATATTATCTAAATTTATTACCAAAGATCCATTACCCAAAGACTTAGTTAAACAATGTAAATGTACAAGAAACTGTAAGACTAAAGCTTGTTCTAGTATGAAAAACTATGTCACTTATGTACCTTTATGTGGTCGTAACATAGAACAGTGTGAGAATTCTTATGATTGA
>NW_019416906.1:192410-194932 GCF_000390285.2 Anoplophora glabripennis | reverse complement strand
ACGACTGTGTTTTCTTTCTGGGTGTTGTTGGAAAGTTATAATTGCGTTCGATATTTTAAGGTCACATTTTTGTTTTGTATTTGTTGTCTTTAGGTAGTCGGAACATACATAGATACTTGCAAACATACTTTAATTTCATTGAGTTTTAATAATTTGTTTGTTTTTTCTTATTGTGAATCATTTAAAACTTCATAGTCGCATTTCTATTTCGTGTTTGTTTTCTTTAGGTAGTTAGACATCTAACTACTTACTTATTAATTAAAATTGATAGTCCTGAACATAGGTACTTTAATTTAATTCGTTTTGTTTTCACATTGTTGGTAGTCACCTGTATTGTTTTAAATTTAAAGGTTTTGCATTTTTAGTTTTGAGTGAGTTCGTTTGCTGTCTTTAGGTAGGTATATAGATATATCGTGAATTATTTTAATATTAATATTATAGTCCATTGAAATGTTACATTTTTTTAGGCTTAGCGTGCAAAAGTCAGAGCACGCAATTTTATTTTTTGGATGTCAAGAGCGGGTTAGTGTAAAGTTAAATCCATGTTTGTGGGATCGCAACCCTTGAGCGTCGGCCGCCATCTTGTAAAAAGGGCTGCGAATGGTTTTTATACTACTACTTACTATATCGGGCAAACTATTCCTCGCACAGAAAATTTGTAAATACTTTTCTCGTTGCAAATTAAATTCTCTACAACTTTAGTTACGTAACTTTTAGTCGTAGAACCAAAAATAGCAAAGTTATTAACGAAAACAAATAAAAATTTGGGAAGAAATTTTCTTTTGGTCGTTATAACTTTTTTTCTGGACATTTTACAAAAAAATTACATCAGAGCATTTTGATAGAGGGGTTTTCCAGGAATAATTTCCATTACAAACTTTTTTCAAATTTTATTTATTAATTAGGGTTTTACAGCGATGCGAAACTTACACTATTCTCCAGTACTAAATTTAAATTTTAATTTAGGTACCTGGCAACATCAAAAATAACAATTTTTAATCCGGAAATCGGCCGTTGAAAATCGTCATTTTCGCATTTTTTCCGGAGTGGAAAAACCAATTTATACAATTTGTTTAAAAAAAGTTTGTTTAAGCAAATGGGCACCAGATTTCCGGCCGGCATCATCTTGATTCATGTTAAGGAACATCTCACGAATCTGAATATGCAAAAAATCGAGTCGGAAAATTTCTCCCACGAATGCGAGGTTTTCACCTTGTCTAACATGTTGTTAACTTTTTGTTTTGTTCTTTATATTTGTGTTATTTGTATGTTTGTTTGTATTTTTTCTCTATCTTTTACATTTAATTAAATAAATAAATGTTTAAATAAATAAAAGGTTTTTAAAGTAAACTTTTCAGTTATTCACTTAGATTCTTTATAACCATAGAATACCTACAAAAATATAAAAACAAATTCGCATTGTTGTGTATTGGGTAAATTAATTACAAAAATTAAGAAATTAAAGACTTTATGTAAAATTATTTTGCTAATCCCGATCTTTCCCTATACAGGGTGTTTCAAGTTTGACTGCTTTAATTTTAGCTGACGACAGAATACATTAAAATAAACAAAAAATACCTTGAGTCCTATATTCAACCATTTCCGAGAAAACAATTATCAAAATCTCCAAAACCCTAAATTCTTTACTGCCTGATTAACAATACCAATAACATGTTTATTGAAGGATAATTTCGAATCAAATAGTACACCTAGATCCTTTGCTCCTCAACCGTCTGTAGATGAACACCATCTATGCTGTACATAAAGTTAATACCCGAACAAGCGCTCCCTCTACCTGGCCGAGCGCTTCTGTTTTAGGCTCATAAAATCGGAACGAATAGGAATTTCGTTTTGGAACTTTGGCAGCGCATTCTTAAATAGTTATACTAACAATTTATGTAATAAAAAATCCGATTTTTTGAACCTCCTAATGTAGTTTCCCCCCTTAATATATCCAAATGCAACATTTTTTCTTATACCAGAAATATGTACATTACCTTCTCTTTTCAGATATGTCATTACACACCGTTAAAGTACCTACTCGGTGTACTTTTTGTAAAAAATGAATGAGTTTGTGAATCTACTTTTCCCGGGGTATAAATTGATGTCTTGAATTTGTGACTTGAATCCGCCGAAAGTAGAATTTTAGCTGTAGTTTCATTGTTGGTTCCCATAGACCACCTAGACTGGCTTATAGAGTGACTTTGGTGAAAACACTTCGGAGCCTGATTTGGAGCCCAGCGCTCAGTCGTGTCCTAGCATTTGACGTGTACGCATCGCTGTGATTTCGATAATTAGACGTTTTATCATGGGCAAGTGTATTGTAAAACATTGTATAAATAGAAGTGATCGAGTTGGTGAAGAGAGGCGAAAAGATTCCTGCTTTAGGTAAGTAAAAGGTAAATATGTACGCCATTTTTCGGTTAACGTCACAAGTTTCCAGGGTTAGCTTTATAATTTTGTTCGCCCACATAGTGTAGTGATTAACGTGATATTGTTATTATAAAATAATGAATGAATTA
>NW_019416906.1:154267-191269 GCF_000390285.2 Anoplophora glabripennis | reverse complement strand
GAAATTGGCCTCAATGATTTGGGATCGAGGGGGATTATCCCTCTTTATCCTGCCTCATCTCGTGTAGGCCTGGACAGCCTTCGTAGGTGGGCCCCATCCGTCGTCTACCCCGACCGCAAATGCGGCCGGTGTAGGCGCTTTGTGGGACCTCCTTTTGTCCTGGCTGGGCCCCGCCGGCTAGGGCCCTTTCTTCTGGCGCTCTTCTTGCTATTCCTAACGTTCATCCTAAACTGAATACTTGCAGGGGTTATTTGAGTATTCAAAGACCTTAGTATTCGAAAACCAAACATTTTCAATTTTCACCAAACTTTTGAGGCCCCTGTGAGTGAAGGGAAAGCCGAACTAGTTTAATATTTGCGTTTTCTGCTTGAAGGGAGGCATTACCCTTCCATCGCCATGCTTAGCAGCTACGTACGGCCGTGTTTAATATCCATATAGGTATATCGGCACGTTTATGCTGATCTGGATCTAGCCGTAGAATTGGGTCCAATAATTCCAAGCTTTATCTCCTAGGCAAATTTAATAGAATCAAAATTCCCGGTTAACGGAAAGGGAAGAAATTTTATTATTCCCTGATTGGTATGCAACCCTCCAGATGGCAAGGCCGCCTTCGTAATGAATAATTTATTCTGTTGGAGCCTTTTGCGGATATTTATTACAACGTTCCGTGTAGGAAGTATTTTGATGAATGTGTCTGGAAATCTGCACGGATCTTTAACGGAAGGCGTTTGAAAAACAAGCAGATTCGTGAAGGTAATCGATAATAGGACTATATTCTGTTATCTTCAAATTCGTTTGTTACTGTGCTGCTAATAAATTTTACGCTGAAAGAAAAGTTGAAAACAGAAAACTGAAAAAGGAAATTAAAGAATAACAGTATTTCTTCGTTTATAATTGCTGTGAGCATCCTTGTTGCGGATATCCTTTGAAATAACGTTCCTTTCACAATTTAGAAAAATATAAAAGACAAGAGTTTCAATAAAATCTAGTGTTATTTTTACAAGAACTACAAAAAATTCGTAGCACATAGAGAGTTTACATTAAAAACTGGCGTTGAGTTTCGCATAGAAAACTGGTGGAACTGAGAATTAGTCGAGTTATAGTTTTTTAAAATGCACTTTAATCCATGTGTACGCCGCCACTGTAATATTCATGTATTACAAATACACGAATTGTAGGCAACTTATAGTGCATGTGAAGGGGGTCAACGGTGCGTGTCAACGGTGACGACTGACGAAGCGAGACAGTACAACTAACTGCGAATTTGTATGTTTTTCATCGCTGGAAATCATTATTTATTTTTGTGTCTCATTTATCATTATTGATTGACTCGAGTTTTTTGTTAGGTTACTTGTTAAGTACTGTTTGTGTAGTGCACACCCACTCGCGGAAAATGGTGTGGAATTATACATGCGCTGCGACTAAAGCGCGCCTTTATTTGAGGTTACACTAGCTTCTCCAGCGGCGGGGTACGAAAATTACTATAAAAAGGCTAAAAAAAAGTTTTTATGATGGAATTTGAAAAAATAAACTATTGATGCGTGTTTCTAAAGGTCAAATGAAGCCTCTGTATAAATATGACTCCCTTTCAAAGTTACACCCTGTATAATTTTTTTTTAATTAACGTTGTGCTTCCAAAATAATATAAGTTGTTATCTTAAAAAGGCTTTTCCGTAACTGTCTTTAACTTGGCTAAAAATAAAGATATCAAAATTTCTGCGCGAATAAATTTCCAATGAGTTTTAAAACAAACGTCCAAAGCATTTTATTCCCATTAGCAGTGGCGTAGATGAGGGTAGTTTGAGGGGTATAATTGAATGAAAAATTCCTTAAAATGTAAATTTTCATTATCGATTATATAGGATGATTCAGTCATAATGTCATTAATTTTGGCAAAGTATTCGGAATACCTAAAAAAGACAGAACATCGAAAAAAAAATACTCGACTTTTAAAAAAATAAGTAAATTACCCCTTAATTCCCGTAAATTCAGCGCCCTACTTCTCAAAACAGAACGCGCTGAAAGACTATAAATCCTTCAAAGGTTGAAGCAAAACAGCTGATTTCCCGTCGTCTAGAATTTTGCAATTGGTTTCAAAATCACAGTGCAGAGGATCCTAAAACTTTATTAAGAGAGTGCTATAGACGAGTGTTTTTTTAGCCCCACTGTCATATTCTACTCTTTCAAAAGCAATAAGTCACACAATAAGGTATACGTACTACAAACTGAATAATTAATTGAATATAATACTAAAAACTCATATTCAATAATTATTATAAAATGAAGTGAATACGTTAACAATATTTAAAATAGTAAATAGAGACGAACCAAAATGACACAAAACCTGAGGATATTTGGTAAAAGCATTTACACTGGCCTAAACCAGAAGACTATAAAAAAAAAACAAGCTCTACTCGTTCCCGTACACTAATGCCATATGCAATTACTCCAAATAAATGGATCGAGTTTCATAATTATCAACAGAGAAAAAAATACGAAAAGAGGACGATATAAGAGAAAGAAAATTAGAGAAAAAAGAAAAAAAAAAGAAAAAGTATTCAGATGGAAGAAAATGAGGATACATTACACTCATTAGACAAAAATGAGGGTATTATTAAAAAGAGAAAATTGGAGATAGGTTGAGAAGAAAAAGACATAAAACAAAAGGAAGGAAGAAGAAAATAAGAAAGGGCAAGAACCAAAGAAACATTCAGAACTACGCAGAAGAATAAGTGTTCAAGAGAATGGAAAATAAGGAGTTTTCAGGCGAAACAATCGCTGTAGGTAACTACGTTATTGTGAAGTACTGGAATAGGAATTACCCAGGTATTGTAAAAAACGTTGAAGATGAAGACTACGAAATAAGTGTAATGGATAAAGTAAAGAAACATTGGAAGTGACCAGATATTCCCGACTAAATTTGGTACATCAGAAGTCAAATTGTTAAGAACATTTCAGAACCCACCACGGATATAATATTCGGGTTGGGTTCTGAATTTTAATTTTTAATAACTGTACTTACTGTAGGTAGTTTTGTAGGAGTTAGTTTCATTTCATTCATTTTGTACAAAAATAAATAACATGTTCATTCACTGGTTTATCTTTGTTCATCAACTGGGTATTTATGTTCATTTACTGGTGATTTGTCATTTATGTCCAAACTAATTAAAAAATAAATACAAGAATTAACTTTCTATAGTTGTGTCTGGGTTTTTAAAAATTTAAAATAATAGGGTTTACTAATCGTATTGAAATATTTGAATTTACTATGACCCCCTATTATTTGAATAGAAGTTTTGCGTAGATACTAGAATAATCGCAATTTTTTCGGTTCATTTTTTTTTCGAAAATACGAGTCTGAAACATCTTCACTACTCTTTGTATAGATATCTTATCGGGAAATACGAGAAACTTCCAAAAAGTGTGACGCCCTGTACTCAGTACAGAACATTAGCGCACAATTACATTCGTCAACTTTAACCTAAACTAACGAAGACCCCGAGAAAACAAACTAAATAAATATTCTGGACTGTACAGAAAACACTACGAGTTCATGTTTCATAAACGTTATTAGTGTTTTGTCTTACCATCAAAACATTCAGTGGAAATGACAAAAGAGGAGAGGATAGGAGGAGCGTATGTATCAAAATATATGACAGTCTAGAGCGAGGAGCAACGTTTCTTTTCCACAGCTGTGGCTCCCAACCGCGATATGTAGCGGTTAGACACCCGATCTGCGGAAGATGTATCGCAGGAACTTCATCCCACACGATTCGACCGTACAATGACATGTTTCGATCTAAAAAAACGTCGTAAGGCAGAACCGCAATCATAAACATTAAAATATACAGTGACGCCAATTCCAATCAGTAATTAATTAAAATAATTACGTAGCTTCTCACGTCAATATTTGTTACGTTCAATCGGTGCCACATCAAATACTGTCATACATGCCTTTGATGTATGTAATATTCAGTCCCATTGGCTGTATGAGAGATTCAATTTAGGTACAGCCTAGAATGATGTTTGTTGTAAGGGAGGAGTAAATTCATTAACATAGTTATGTCCAGATTGTAATTACTGTTAAGTTGTTTGTGTATTAGGTATACGAGATATGTTCAGAAAAACTTTTGGAAGTACGCGCTAATGGAGAAATTTAGTCATATTCGGTTGGCAGCATTGCCTTGCGCATAACCTCCTCTATACCACTTGGATTGTTGATAATACCTCATTTAATTTTAGTGATATTGTTATTTGAGTTTAACGTGTTTAAGTGTTAGTGACGATTTCGGAAATGTGCTATTTTTTGAATGATGCAAATTTTCCTGGAACTGGGGAAAATTTTCACGGACACGTTTTAACTGTTGAAACAAGCTTACGAAGACGTACGATTTGGTCGTACTCTTGGTCGTACGATTTAAAAGTGGTCGCCAGTCAGTCGAAGAATATCCTCCCGATCCAGGAAGGGCTTCGACTTCAACTGATGACTCCCACTTTCAGAAAGTCTAAGATATGATGCATGCAAATCATCGATTGTCTGTTAGATAAATTGCAGAGAGGTTACCATCAAAATTGGGTCGTACCATGAACTTTTGACTGACAAATTAAACATGCATCTAGTTGCAGCAAAATTTGTTTATCGTTTGTTGACCGAACAAAAAGAAAACCGTGTGGTCGTTTGTCGGCGACTCCTTGAATAATTCAATGACGATGAAACATTAATTCAAAGGATCATAACGGGAGACAAATGCTGGATTTACGTCTACGACGTTGAAATAAAAGTTCAGTAATCACAATGAATTGGCAAATACTCTCCACTAGGTGAACTAGCGAATCGTGTGTACTATTAAGCCGTTTTGCAACGATTACGTGAAAAAATCCCCAAAAAAAGACCAGAGTTGTGACGGGACAACTCATGGTTCTTGCACCATGACAATGCGCCCGCTCACTCAGCTTTGTCAATTCGTCAGCTTTATGCCAAATATCAGATTACTGTCCTCACTCACCCTCCTTACTCGCCACAACTGGCTCCTTGTGACTTCCTCTTATTTCAGAAATCAATGCCGAGAGGACGCAACAGAATCCAAAGGAAATCTGCTTGTAGTAGACACTTTAAAGATATCGCTATCTGTGTAGGTAATGATACTTTAGAAGTAACAACTAGTGCCAAGAATTTAGGATTAGTCATAGATTCTGATTTACGTTGTAGATCACATCTAAGTTTAATTGTTAAAAAGGCTTATACCAACTTAAAGCTACTTTATGACATCCCGACACATAAATAAGAAATGTAAACAAATTTTGTATGAATCTCACCTCAATTATGCAGATGTAGTATATGGATCTCAAAATTGAACACCGTCTTTTGCAATTATTGGTTCAGAATTCAGGTGTAAGATTTGTTTTCGCCTTACGTAAATTTGACCATGTTTCTGATCACATGAAATAACTCGGTTGGTTGAATATGGAGACCTATGTAAACCTGGCACCCGAATTTTCAAAATTCAATTTTTTTTTTTAATTTTTACAGATTTTTGTTTGTAGTTATTTGTAGTAGCTAAAGAAAAAAGTTATATGGCCTATAAAAAAAACCATCCCCCCAACTTGGGCGCACTTAAATCTGATGGTTGATTCCTATAGAAAATCGTTTGTAGTTGATTGTAGTGAACGAATTTTCGTTTGTAGTAGCAAGGAAAAAAGTTACAGCTATTTTCAAAATTTGCAATATATTGCCATGAGTAAATTTACAAAGCGCTTCCAATTTGATTATATCAAAGCAAATCCGTCACAGACTTTAAAGGCCATTTCAAATGAAATTATCTAGAACTGTTTTGCGAAATGGAAACATCGCTGGGAAAAGTATGTGAATATAGGAGGAGAGTATTTTGAATGAGATAAGGACGAATAATATATAAAATAAATACTTAAATCAAGTTTAAAAAAATAAAGTTCAGTTATTTTTTTAACAGACCTCGTATATAGTATGTGTACGTTGTACATCCTATCTTCGATACTACGCCAGGATATCTCAGTTAATATTAAAGAAGGAGATCTGAGAGTCATTAAGAAATTAAGTACACCACTGGATTATTCGTAAGAAGATAAAACATTTTTGTAACTTAGTGGTGTCACATAAATTATCAAAATTTTGTTTTTTTCTTAGCTTTATTATAAAAAGTAAACATATCGAATATGTTTTCATCTGAAGATTTTTCTCAAAAAATTGTTCGCGAAAACTGCAACTCTCTATCTTTAATAATAGGAGAGATCTCCCAGTTTGACATTGAAAATAGCACTATGCTATAAGAAAGACAAATTGAATAGTACCTAACAGGTAGGTACTATTCTGAATGATAACGCAAAAATATCTAAAAAATTTATAAAAAGAATTTAGTCAAAAAGTAAAACATGAACAATTATAATAATTAAAAAACATGGCTGTGCAACTAGCATTGCCAGATTCGCAACAGGGAGGGGAAGGAGCTTGTCCAGACACACGAAGAACGGGGTGCGGAAAAGGAAGTAACTTTAAGTTTGTTACGTTTGTTACAAGTTTTTTCACTATGTAAAATCTAGTGTCTTTAATTTTTTTACTAACTTTTCCACACTGAAATTCACGACTCACGTTTGTTTAGCATGACGTTTTTTTTTTTTTTTGGTTATATTATGTATTTGTATGTAGTAAATATGAGAAAAATATTGGAGGTTTTGGCAAAAAGGTAAGTAAATATTAAATTGAGCAAGTTTTCCTATTAACTATAGAGAAAAGTGTTATGTTTGTTTACACACAAAAGAAAAATATTTATTATTTATTTATGATGTCTAAACATTCATATTGTTAAAAAATTGTTTTTTATCCGTTAACTTTCCATTTTGTTTGTGTGTTTAGAAAACAGGTTTAACAGAAAATATAAAGTTTGTGAATAGAATTGTTTGTTTATATGCAACATTAATAACTGCGCCATTATTCCATGGCTAGAAATTGGCCTCAATGATTTGGGATCGAGGGTGATTATCCCTCCTTATAACATTAATAACCACATTAAAATTGCTAATAAATACTGTTTTATAAATTTTGCAGTTTCTTTTTTAAGTTTATTTAAACGAGTAAAATACGATTTTACCATTATAAATCGTAATGTCGTATATATTTTTAAATATTAAAAGGAAGAAGTATTAGGGTCGTATGACACTATGCTAAAATTATAACTAATTTCAGTAATTAACTAAGAATCTGTTTTACCTGCAGTAGATTATAAAGTAATCATCATTATCGTCTCGGCTATCTTTAGTTCAATTTTTTTGGGCGGCCAGACACAGTGAGGGAGCGAGTTGTTGTCCTTTAATGTCAGTGGTGTTTCGATTTTGGTATTATGAAAACGACCTTCTTGTATTATATGTTTTGTGTTAAAAAGTGTTGATTTTAGGTTGTGAAGTCTCGCTTTAGCATTCAATAATAAAGAGGTTTTTGCGAATGTCACCATGTAGAAAAGATACTTTGCAACTGTGTATCGAACAATATTTTTTGGAGAATTGCTTCAAAATATTGTTAAAATAGATGAAAAAATGTTTACTTCAAAGTTAATTAATTTTACTTTTATGGTAGAAATATGTATCTACAGGGTATAAGAAGTCTGACTGCCATTACTTCAGCATGACATACAGTAATCATAAATGAACAAAAAAGTTGTATATTACAGGGACGTAAGATTAACAGTTTTCAAAATACAACGAGTTTTAATATTGGGGAGTTTCATCACAACGTGACAAGAACGCTTAACCAAACGCTACACAGCTGATGCATACCACGTGTGCACGCGGCAGACTTGGCCTTCGGAAAAAATGTAATCAACTATTGTTGTGAAACATTTAGTAAATTCCAAGACAATTGTTTTTCAATTTTTAAATAAATAAAATAAAATGTATTGGTTTTGTAGTACGAATATAGTGTCGTGCTTAAATTTTGGTTCGAATTTTAGTAATTATGAATCTCATAACTTTTAATCAAATTATGAATTTGAAAAATATGTAATTAAAGTACCCAAAGATTCACGTCATCCACAAACGCACAAGTATAAAACAAACTACAACATATGTATAAAATATCCACTACCATTTTCTATGCACGCACGACACCTTCGAATCCAATATTCGCGCACTCGCTGCAAAACACCCCAAAAAAGGAAATAGTGGTACGCAAAAAACACTGCGATAAGGTCGAATTCCAGATACCAACTGAACTGTGTATTGGTGGACAGCTTAGTACATCGTGTTAATCGCCGCGTCACATTGCTCGATATGAATTGTATCGAATTTTAAATTTATTACAACGCTAATTATTTTTTAGAATTAAGCATAAAGAAGTTCAAAGAAGTGATAAACATTGTATTTTATGGTATTCTATGCACGCAGTTGTGTTAGTATTCCTTAATTAATCGAACTTTTGTACATCAAGTTGGAGATTTTGATAATTTTTTTCTTGGAAATGGTTGAGTTTAGGACTCATGTCATACGGTTTTTTGTTTATTTTAATATATTCTATCGTCTGTTAAAATTAAGGCAGTCAAACTTCTAACACCCTGTATAAGATTTTACTATGCCATATTAAATAGTCATAGAAACCAGACAAAGTATCAGTAGCCATTTGTTTCTGGTTGTTATATTTATTTATACCTACCATGTTAAGAAATTTTAGGAATATTCAGAAAAAATAAGTATTAAATATTACGACTCAAGTATTACCTACATATGAATAAATAAATCTATGAAGAATATTTGCCTCTTGAAAGCCGAACAAATTGCAGTTCGCAATATCCTCCAGAAATCTGCTATACCTATAAAATTTATACCTAATGACTCCAAAATTGGTTTACAGAAAAAAATTAAGAAAGCATCTCAAAATTACTACCTTATTTTAAAATAAGTTATAAAAGTGAAATTTGTAACATTATGCTTATTTGCGTGTACTTATATTAAAGGTTAAAAAAATATTGATTTAAAACGTTTTTGGTTGAATGTCAGCAAAAAAGTCTAAACGTGGCTATTCATTTGTAACAGATGATCCTTAACATAACTGCGAACCTGTAACGTTAATGGAGACGAAAAATTGTTCGATTTTTTATCAGAAATTCAGAATCAGTTGGATACATTCTAGTAAAATTTTTCTATTCACTTTTCGAGACTCGCAGCAATTTCGATCCATTATATGCCTCTCCACTGTCATAAAATTTTAACTAATGCGGAGAATTACGTTTCCTTCTTTTATCACAACCGTATAATGAATAGAAAGATATAAAGCTGCTTTAGTTGCGACTGCAGTGATGAATTCAAAATTATTTTGCCTCTTGTGTCGTATCGTAATCCCGTTTTATTACGTTACGGCGTTAACGATATGTCCAAACTCTAAAAACATACTTCGCAGTCGAACTGTGTCTTTTTTGCAACGGATCGTAACTTACGTCCGGAGTATTTGTAATATAGGCCAGTCAAATCGTCGAAAATACCTCGTTTTTTTTGCCAAAATTTAGTTCTGTAAACTAAAACGTAAAAATTAGGAAAAATTCCGTAGAATTGATTGAAACTACTTTTCCTCAGCTGAATGTTAGGGGTTCATTTTCAAAATGGCGTCCAAAGATCGCAAACTAAACATTTTAGAAAAAAATGTTTTAGACAAAAGTAGTAGAACTTTTTATTACAAAAATGTTGAGCTAAGCCCGACGTCAATTGATGAACAAATGTATTAGTTATTGCAAGAGAACGGCTAAAAATCGCATTTTTTTTTAAAATTTCTATATCTTTAAAACGAAAAAAGATTTTTTTACAAAACTTCTAGAATATGTAGTCCTTGGCAAGTAGAATAAGTGTATTTTTGTAAAATTGCAAAATAGTTTGTTGTTGTTGTCGCAAGATAGTTTTTGCAAAAATTTATTTTTTCGAAAAAAAAACATTTTTCTCAAATTTCAAGATATCATACAGATATGCACTTATGTGACCCATCTTGGACTTAAAATTTTCTCTAAGAGTTGTACTTTCCTATGCAAATTTTGCGCGTATTGCAAAATAATTGGAAATCTGCGAAAAATCTACCCAAACTTTGACTTCTTTTTTCGGGTCAAAAAATGTAGATCTATTTCTTATCGTTGAAATTAAATCGGAATGGCATTATTGCCATTTGAAAGATGACATTTTTTCACGAATTTTAAAAAATGTTGTTCTACGACCAACAAGAGCCGTGGAATTTTTTTTTTTTCAAAAACCTTATTTATTAATTTTGAGATCTGAAATTAACACATGTTGTTGAATACTTTGATTTCAATATAAAATAGTCCCTAATGATTGATCCCCTTTTTTAGTCTTTTGTAAAAAAAAATTGTTCTAAACTGTTTAGTTTTTTTAATGAAAACAACTGTTTTTGCGAACATTGGACGCCATTTTGAAAATGAAGCCAACATTCAGCTGGATCCAATTCTACGGAATTTTTTCTAATTTTTAAGTGTCTTTGTTTACTGAACTAAACACGTAAGAATCTAGTTTGATTGGAGTAATAAATGATATGTGACGTAAATGCGAACACGAAAGTTATAGTTCAATTGCAATTAAATTAATATGTAATAATAATAAGTTCAGTCAATTGAAATGTCTTTTTGACAGAAACATAGAAAACAGTTTTTTGCCTACTATAGATTTACAGACATTTATTTAGTCTGCTCCGATGCGTAAAATGTGTTTTTTTACATACCTATGGAAAATGTTATTTATTCATCTTTAAATGAAGGTTTGGGACCTACGTACATCTTAAAGTAGAGACCAAAGTAGAGAAAAACAATTTAAATGTCAACTTTCTACCAGCCAAGAGTTTTATTTTTAGCAATGTTCAGCGAATCAAAATATGTATAGGTACAATTCAGGAATCCATGAATAACTTAATTACCATGTACCGAAACCATTCACCTGTCCTGGACGTTTGACGCTGCTATTTATTTCAATTTATTCCAACGCAAATGCCAGTAGCTGGCACTTCAAACTGTATAATTAGGCCAGTAATTGCAGACGATTAAATGGTCTGAGTTTATTGTTGCGCCATCGACTACCACAATTCACATTACGTTAAAAGCTGAGTTTGCTTTCAACCCCGAAATTCACTCATGATATATCGAACTTTGTGTTGAATGTAGTAGTCATTTATTAACAGCAAATAAAAGTAACAGATTGATTGGAACAGAATGTAAAACAAAATAAAGATTGGAAGAAGCAATTGAAAAAGAAAAAGATGTTAAATTTGATGTTCAATTGCAGTTTTAAATACTCAGGATAAATACAAATTGGCATTCAGCCTTTGAAGTTATTAAATAACTTCATCATCTGAAAGAGGATCCGGAAAGGAATTGGAAATGAACACGATTGCAAGTTGCGCTTTAAAAATTGTCCTTTGATGTTTTAAATCAAAATATAAATAAAAATAATCCGAAAATACAAGATCTGTTTTTGCTGACAAGCCCGGAACCTTGCTGGTTTATTACATTGTAAATGAACAACGTTATTAAACAAGGTGTAACTCAAAATATAAGAAGAGTTCAACAATTTAAGTTGACATTCAAAAGAACTGTTTATAAAACTACTTGTAAATCCATTTTTCTGTGGAAGTAATCAGGTTGTCAAAAGTAAATGCTTGTATTATAAAACTTATGCTTCCTATGAGTAACTTGCTATATTATCTCTATGTAGACCTAGAGAACTTGAAAAAACCTATAATAAGAGTATTTAGTATTAAACGAAAGATTTTATTGAGGTTTTTATATGGAATGTTTGCTTGTGGTGTAGCTACAAATATACAGTGTCCCAAAAGGAGGAACAAAATATTTTGTTCCAGTTGAAATTTAAAAAAATTGCTGAACAAGTCGATTATTAGTAAATAGAAATTGTCACTTTTGTGCAATATTTTCTATTTTTTGAGTCGTGTTTGACAGACCTATAACATTACCGACATTTTTTTATATTTTATAGTATAAATAGATAGCCCTTCTAAATACGAATTCAGCGGGATAAGGTTATATCTATAGGTACTTTTTTGGCATAGTTGTCAAAATAATGAAAAAAATTCTTTTATGTCGTACTGACGACTATTTCAAACAATTACAGTCTCTTCTGTACTTTAAAAACGTACCTACTCTTTATTAATCCTTTTCTACTTGCATTAAAACTTTCTTTCTAAAAAAAAACATTGATAAACAAACAAAATTCACCAAAATACCTTAGGTATAATGTGAAACGTTCCAATTCATTCGTTGTTAAATTATATTAAAAAATGATTGTCCGTTTAAGCGAAACACAGGGGACTGAAATTTAAATCCTGCATTTTTGACAACTGTGACAAAAAAGTAGGTATAACCTTATATCGCTGAATTAGTCTTTAGAAGGGACATCTATTTATACTATAAGATATAGACCGTCCTATTAAAAAATATATCAGTAACGTAATAGATCTCAAACATGGCTCAAAAAAATATTACAGAAAAGTGACAATCTCTATTTACTTTCAGCGATTTTTTAAATTTCAAATGGAAAAAAATGTAATAATTTTTTTCCCATCATTTTGGGACAGAGTGTATATATTAAATAAGGTACAAACAGGTTAAAAGTGGATACTAAAAATTTTTTTTAATAAAATTTATACCTACTAAAGCAATGATCTCTTAAAGAATCTGATATATTTCTTTAACCACAATGTTTTGTCAAAAAATATTACAAAATTATTTCGTTAAAGTTTTGTATCAGCGATTATTTAACCAACTCCCAAATAAGATTAAAACTTAATTGCTCATATAATGTTCTGTAGGAAAAAAATAGAAAAGTAAATAGTGTAAGAAATAATGTGTAAACCAATATTATTTACTCTACAAAAATTCTATGCGTTTTAAAATAAAAGTTCAACTTACCTATATCCTGTGTAAATGGGTTCTAGTCTTTAGTAAATTGTTGTTTCAGATATCTAAAAGAAAGAAAAATAAGAAAAATACAATGTCTGAGCACGTATGCAACCTAATTCTAATTATTCATTTTAATATTTTACTCATCTTGATTTTTTTACGTTCAATAGCAATTTTTTGTATTTCAAACAACGAGTTTATTATTTCAAAAAATGCCGTCATCAAACGCTCCAAAAATCTTTCGTACCAAAATTTTTATATTTCTAAAAAAAATTAAGATTTCTCCACCAATGACATTTTTTAGATTTTTGATGATCACAGTGTACTTAAAATTATAGTTCAAACAAGCTTATTTAACTTGAAAAATAGCTCTATTTCCGAATAAACCAGAAGACATTTTTTTACAGAAACAACAATGGGAATTAAATCGATTTATTCAATTTCTATAATACTATACGCGGTTCTTAGTGATAGCATCCCCAATATGGCTGACAATTGTATAGAAAATCAATGAATTTTCACCCTTACGCTGTTAGGTCGTTAGCCCAGATATCATCCAAGTTTATGTCCAATATCGTGAAAGATATTTGTGCAAACATTACACTTTTCAAAAACTGGAAATACTATAAATATCTGGAAAGCTAAGCTAGTCCAAAAAATCATCTCCTGAAATATTGCTGCGTTCTTAAATATACCCTGTATAAATATAGAAAAAAGTTTAAAATAGATTGTAATACTATTTTCTTGTTTGTTCCAAGGAAATAGAGGCAAATATTTTTTTTCGAAGTTTGTTCTTTTCCCAGTCAGGAAGATGTAGCTCCTAGAAAATAATTGTCTGCCTTTCAACTGACAAATGATTTGCTTCCTCCTTAAAATGGAAAAAAATGCTTATTTTTTTAAACTTCCCTGTTAAAAATAACAAGCAGCTTATGTAAAAAATCAGAAGACGCATGAACGAAAACTCTTTGCAAGCTTTTACAAAACTAGACAGTATTTTTTTTAACAATAGGAACACTACGGTTTAGGAAAGGTAGAATCTTCTTCTGTACAGTACAGGCGTAAAGGAATTTTCCATTAGTTTCAAATTTTTTTCTATACATGTTACTATACGACGTATTTTCATAAAATAATTATATTTACTATACTCTTTACACACAAATTGTGGCATTTTTCAATTTCGTGACATTTTCATCCTTGCTTTTGCTCTCGTCTAATAGCTTTTCTCATAAAACTCAAAGATTAAATACTTTCGAAAGTTGAAATTAGTTTCTAAGGAAGGCTTCTGACACGATCTTTACAAATTTGCTTCAAAATAACATGTGTGTTCTAAAAATTGCCGACGACATCGAAAGTCCAAAAAAGTTTTTCTATTTTATTAGATTCCGGTGTATTAAAGATGAGTTTAAACTTTTTAATTATTATCTCACACTTTTCCTGTTTATTTGTATATTTTCTCACGTGTGGAAAAAGTAATTAAATAAACTTTTGTTCGCATATTTACACCAAATATAGTAAAAATACATAAAGGATTCATATAAATCATATGTAAATTTTCAACAATTTTTTTCGGGATGTATTTCTATTTATTGAGAGAACAATCCTTGTTAAGCTAAATCCTGAAAGAAGAGAAAATTTCATCGGATACAACTAAAAAAGAAAGGAAAATCAATTTCAGAATTGGTCACGTTCCCTTGATTTATCACACTCCATATAAAAATTACTTTACTTTAAAATTAGAATTTATGCTGCGTAAATTGTTGAACCTTTATTGATGATTAAAACTTTGTAAACAAATCCCAGCAATACGGATTTGGTAAGGTTTCGGGACATAATTTTTTATTATTAGATATAAGAACGTAAACATTCTGGGAAATATTTATCAAGCTTAATGTTATAAATTTTACATAAAATAAATTCAATAAAAACGTGGGGATCTGTTCAAAAGTAAACAGGTGTACCTTCAGTATTTCCGGAAGGAGCGAAAATAAACCTCCAGGAAAATGATTGAGAGCCATCTTAAATATCATTTTTTAATCTGTTGTTTGTCTCTCTTCTGCTAGTAAAGTATTTTCCAGGAAGCAGTTCCCCAACATAGCATTACGGTTACTAATAAATGTTTTAGAAATAATGCGTGTTTAAAAAGTTACTTAAAGAACATGATGTCATGTTGGCAGGATTACCATTGGATAATTCTAAATTCCGTTCTTTTTAGTCACAATTAAATTAGATCCTCCTTCACGAATTGATGCCTTTTATAGACTGTTACAGAATTTGGCGTATGGTTCCTTTTCGGTAAACTCTATTCGGATAACGTTAATAATATACAACTTTGATAAACCTTACTCTCGTAAATTGTAAAGAAATAGTATACAGAACATTCTAAATATCTGTAGGATTGTCTTTGTCAGAAATTACTTCCACAACTTCTTAAAATTGAATTGTATTAGTGTAATGTCTTCTACAGCCACCTTCAATACATAAGGTGTTCCGAAATAAGAGAGTAAATGTCTGACAAAATAATGCGATATAGCTAAGTTTGCCGTAGTCAAAAAGATACAGTATGTCAAAATTAAAATTTTATTAATACAAAAATATTATTCTCATTTTTCATAAATAAGGCAAACTAGTTTTATGTAGCGAAATTTAACTGTTCCTATGTTCCCATTAGACAAACCTAATTTAATTTTCAAGATAACAGTTGGATTTGGATATTTTAAAATAAAACGTACTATTAACAATTACACTGGTCAACACATTTGAACTTGTTCTCTGTAACATGAGCGAAATATTTTTCACTAATTCACACCTGCTGCATTAAAAACTACGTATCACGTCACATTTCTGTATTACAGCTATTTGTAATTTAATTTTTATAGAAGCATTTCTTTAAATACGTCTGAACTTTGCTGACCAAAATTATATCCCAAAACAAAGCTAATAACTAACTAGATTAGACTGATTTTCGAGTAAAACTTAAAAAACCAACTGAAAACACTTTTAGGTTAAATGACATGACTAGCACTAATCATTCGGTTATTTATTCGAATAAAGAAATTAACAAAATTAGTCATCATTTCAATGATTTTATTTCAGTAAATGCTCAAAAATACCTTAATTTCTACGAACACACATCTTTTTAGTAACGAAAATGTAATTTGTTCGAAATTTATTGTTGCTTGAATCTGACAAAAAACATTATTTATTCTTCTTTCTTCTAACTGCTCAGAATGCTATCGCAGCCCACTATGTAATTTTAAAAAGCATTATATTCAAATATCGAAGTATGTTCTCAGTTCGCTTTTTAAGTTTTACTCGAAAATCAGGATTTTTTCGAAAAACGTAACAGAGTAGTAATTTGTAGAAAAGTGAAAGACGAATCGGCAAATATCATGGTTGTTACTGTAAAGCAGTGGCGTACTATTTTATTTAAAACTTTTTAGGAAAGACTCCCCTTAATATTCACCAAAGAATAGGAGGTTTCATTTTTGGTCACCATTTGTTAATCACCCTGTAGATTATTTCATACTGAAAAACCTTATCACTTTACTCCCATGCAGAATTTATTGCCTGTCGATTTTCCAGCTAGAGTACAATTCTGCCACCGATTCTTAGTCCGGGAAAATAAAGAACCAAACTTTTAAAGTAAAGTTCTCAACTTCAGGAAGTAACATATTTGCGACAGTGAAAACCTGCATATATTCAACGTGAATATACAATCTGTTGCCCCGCTATTGTCAGATAATCTAAATGGCCATATTACGTTTTTAACTGCATGATTTTCTCGAGCTTGCCATTTTTTGTACATGTGCAAAACTATCTGCACATACAATTTCTCCAATAATCAATAAGCAACACATGGAATGAACAAGCAATTTGATAAGGAATGAAGAAAAACTATTTAATACGTCACAATAGTTTATTAAGTTCATTGAAAATTTATTGTAGCGGGATTGGGTTATGTATAACAAAAATCGTTAGCTATAGACAATAATTATTATTGCTTTTACTATTATTTACTTATTTCATGATAAATAAAATGTAAAATTTATATTATTTAAATACTAGTGTACATATTTAAACCTCCCGCAAAAGAATAGGTGCATGTATTGAAAATGAAATTACATCCAATGAAAAACAAGCAAATAAATTGAAAATGATTAAATTTCGGTTATACAAAGTATACATTTTTTGCGCAAAAAATCTAAGGGAATAATATTTTAATCCTAAAAGTTTCATACATTCAGTGAAAAAAAAGTTCTGATTAATTTTAATTCATCAAATATACATTTTCTAGCCCCTTCTAACATCCAAAGCAAAGTTAAGTACGCATTCGTTTTCCTCGTCCCCCGAATTCAATTTTTTAAAGGAATTTATTTAGTACTTTGTAAAAATTTTGAACTGAAAATGGTAACTTTGACATCTTGTTTCCTTTCATCATTAACTTTTGGACTGTGTTGCTCTTTGCCCCATTAATTTCGAGGCACCCTTTAGAAAATGAGATTAAAACTAGATGTAATAATATACCATACCTCCTCCTACTTAAGAATTTACATCTAAATTAAGTAAAAAATTTAAGGTGCCATTTTAAATTAATATAAACTGGTCACATGGCAACTAGAACACATCGATTTTCCACAGGTCTCTATACCGGGTGATTCAGTTTGATATTCGCGGCTTCGTATCTCTTTTATTTTAACAAATAGCTATAACAAATCCTATATATTTTTAAATCGCCGCTCAAACTCAATCAAATGACGTTATTAGATCGTCTCCATGGTAACATACGGCAAAATTGCTATAGTCAACTGTTTTTGTTCAAATGGCACACTATATATTTTTTTATCAATTCTGGTACTAGATATTTTTGCGTTCAGCTATGTAAGGAAGTTTATAGTTTCATTAGAAATATTGCTAGAAAAACAGTAAAAAAGATGAACCCTACTTTCAGTAGCTTTATTCTGAAAATGATAGCCTGCTGCGGAAATAAACTGAATTTTGACATTTCTAAATAACGATTTAGCAAAATAATTAACATTTTGTACCTACCTATTCTATCTATAACTAATTATAACATGAATACTTACAGTAACCAAGAAAAACTAGATATAATTTTAATTTATGAAGAGGTCTGAAAGAACGCTAAAGCTGCCAGACATTTATGCCAACATCGTTTTCCGCAGAGACAACTTCCATCAGTTAAAATTTTCAGAAAGTTAGCCAGGAATTTGGCGGCAGATGGAAATTTTCAAAAGAAAAGAAGAGTTTCTAAACCCAGAAGGGAAAGAGATGAAGAATATTCATCATATTCATATAAAAATGATAAATGGCCTTCTAGATCTCCAGATCTCAATCCTATAGATTTCTTTCTTTAGCCTTACCTAACTGATATTGTCGACCTTAAAAACATAATGTGGAATGTCGGAGATTAAATGAAGAAACACTAGAATGTGTTTGTAGAGAGGGAGTGATAAACAGAGCTATTCTGTGTTTGGACGCAAATGGAGGTCATCTTGAACATTGGAAATAAGTATTATTTTAAATTGTTATATTATTATCGTATTAAAAATAAAATATGTTACATTAAAAAACATAGTAGCTTGTCTAAGCAGCTGGCTATCATTTTCCAGAATAAAGCTACGCAAAATGGGGTTCATCTTTTTTGCTGTTTTTCTAGCAATATTTCTAAAGAAACTATAGACTTCCTTACATAGCTGAACGCAAAAAAAAATATATCTTCCAGAATTTATAAAAAAATATATGGTGTGCCATTTGAACAAAAACAGTTGACTATAGCAATTTTGACATACGTTGCCGTGGAGACGATCTAACAATGTCATTTGATAGAGTTTGAGCGTCGATTTACAGATATATGGGGTTTGTTATAGCAATTTGTTAAAATAAAAGAGACACAGGGCCGCGAATACCAAACTGAATCACCCGGTATATACCTAGAAAAGCTCCTTTTTGCTGGTGAATTGTAAGAACACAATATAAGCTGAGATGGGCAATATTCTTTTTCTCATTTTATCTGTACCATTGTTATTACTTGCTGGGAAATGAGTGTCTGCTATTTTCCGCGTTTAGCTATTGTGTTTTTTAGAGTCATACAAGAAGAAGCTCCCTGAAGGAAAGAGGTAAACCATTTATTACAGCGCGTAACGGTTTCCGACTGTAAAACCAGTAAGAGAATTTAATGTGAATTTCGATTAAGAGAAACATTTACGACCCAGACAATTGAATTATAATGGCCCTTTTATTCAAATCACAATACAATTATCTTCTAATATACTTCAGTTTAGAGTCCTTTTGAATGTGAAACTCATGATGAACACTGAAATATTTTTACGAATACGTATTAGTCTAACTTTATACACCCCATTTTCTTATATTAATAATAACTTTACAGCTCTTTGTAATCATAGAAGTACTTTCAAAGGTAAATGTTTAATTCTTGACGGCATGAAGCAATTTATTAGTTAGTTCTCCGAAAACTATGAAGTATGTAGACAGAAACTACTTAATTTTAACCTTGAATCACGCAGAAAGTCAAGCTGGAAACTTTTGTAAAATATGTTTACGTAAATAGAAGAACGGATTTAGATTCGAAAATAAAAACGCTGAGAATTGTTGCAAACTATGCAAAATACCTATTCTGCTATGTTTTAAAAAATATCACAGACTAATAAGATTTCATTATAGATGTAGACTCTTTGAAGTCGGATTTCTCATTAAATATATTTCGTTTTATTTTACAAGTACAGGTATATGGATGCGCTTACATGAGGGCTTAGGACGATTGTTGTATTTATAAAAGTTGTTTTCTACTTTCTAAACTGAGTTTGTACTTTTTTTATGATATTTCAAATAAGTATTTACATCATTATTAATGGAAATGATAAATAATACAAGGTATCTCTAAGAGGTCTGAACAAAATCCTACCACATTCCTAGGGTCAAAATATGATTTAGTCCAAGTAGACCAGTGCTTAAGCCTTAAAAAATGGTAAAAAGTAAAAAAAAAATATAGCAGGATGAAACCCATTGGAAAAGGAAGGGAATATAACAGAAATGAAAGAAAAAATAATTTACGGGCGATCTGAGGTCGGGAAGGGGAAGAGGGTGACTTTTTAAGGGTAAAAAACGGTATATCTTGATTTCCGGAAAAACTATAAGTCTTATGGAAAAAAGTTAAATGGCAAAGTTGTAGGTAATAAAAAGATCTACAACTTTTGTATTTACACTTTTTTCACATAACCTTAAAATTTATGTGAAAAATTCAAATAACCAAGTTTTTGGTTTTTTATTTTTCTTTTACAAAAAAAAAAATTTTTCACGAAATTTGGTGAAAACTTACCTATTTATGTCCCAAACACGCTGTAATTTTTTTGATTTGAAATATTTATTTTTTCACCTTCACTTAATATCGAAAAAGCACCCTAATTTTCAATCGAAAATTCTCACGTCAAAATATCTGCTTTTTTAAAAACGTCGGTGGGCTTTTTCTTCGTTGAAATCTCTACTTTCTGTTGGTGTAAAAAAATATATACATTACTAAGGTAAGTTTTCTCAGGATATGCAAAGAAACTAATAAAACTAGAATCCGAAAATTTTTCTCTAATCATTATGTACAATTTTGAGCTATTTATTAAAATTTACACTTTAATTACTCGAAAAACGTAAGATTTCATATTACATTGATAAACAAAAAAATTACAAGTCGAAATATGCTATTATAATTAACAACCAAATAAGTTAATAAAGTTAATATTTAATAAGACATCTACAATCTTCTTTCGTTTCTTTGCATTTCCTGAGAAAACTTACCATAGTAATGTATATATTTTTTACACCATCAGAAAGTAGAGATTTCAACGAAGAAAAAGCCCACCGACGTTTTTAAAAAAGCAGATATTTTGACGTGAGAATTTTCGATTGAAAATTAGGGTGCCTTTTCGATATTAAGTAAAAATAAGGTGAAAAAATAAATATTTCAAATCAAAAATATTACAGCGTATTTGGGACATAAATAGGTAAGTTTTCACCAAATTTCGTGAAAGAAAAAATTTGTTTGTAAAAGATAAAAATAAAAAACCAAAAACTTGGTTATTTGAATTTTTCACATAAATTTTGAGGTAATGTGAAAAAAGTGTAAATACAAATATTGTAGATATTTTTATTACCTACAACTTTGCTATTTAACTTTTTTCCATAAGACTTGTAGTTTTTCCGGAAATCAAGGGAAAAAGTTTTTTACCATTAAAAACTCACCCCCTTCCCCTTCCCGACCTCAGATCGCCCGTAAATTATTTTTCCTTTCATTTTTGATATATTCTCTTTCTTTTCCAATGGGTTTCATCCTACTATAATTTTTTTTGGTTTCAAAAATTATCGACCTTGGTCTAAAGTTATCTTAGTGTAAAATCTTTTTCTTTAAAATCTTCCTTATTAATTGTAGCAAATACATAATAATAATTGATATAGGGTAGTTTTCTGTCATGAGTTGGAATTTGCTGTAAATTATTAGGTAGAATGCTGGTATATTACTTTTTATATAAAAATACTTATTTTCCGACGTTTTCTCTAAAAAAAGTAAAATATACTGAGATGAATCAAATAGGGACATAAATTAAATGAAAAAGATAGAACACAAATCCAATTAGAAGTCAATAAATATTCCTAAAATGAAGATATGACCACTATTATTATTATAAAATAGCAATATAAAATAGAAACAAATGTTTTATTGTATAATAAAATACAATTCATATAAGGATTATAAAAATTTCACAGAAATTTCAGCATAAAATATAAATAAAATCCGTGTAATGTAATTTGGGATTGTAAATTACAGATTTTAAAGCAAATTAAATGTAATTTGAACACATCATTAGAAAGATAAAGACACTTAATGTAAATTTAAAACAAAAAGGGGACCTGGCCAAAAAAAGGTAAAACTAAATCACAATTTTAAGTTTAAATTTTATAATTCAAAATTGGTAAATGTCAAAGGATGACAGCATTAAGTGAGATACACGAATTTTATAGTAGGGTGACAAAATGTAATTTAAAAAAAAAACATAAACAATAACTCAGGAAAACATTAATGAAAATTTATGTTATTAGAATGTAAGAACTGTAAATAGTATCAATCAAAGAAGGGGTGAAAGGCGTAAATGAAGATGTCTTGCTGGTTATTTTTTCAATTTAAGTTAGAAATTAGCTCCATCCACATTGTGGACTAAATATTCCATGTTGAAATCAACTTTGAGAGTTTACAAGAACATTGAAGTTTCTAAATTCCGAAGACTAGTGGCATTTCTAAAGTCTAAGTACAAACACTTTCAACCAAAAAAATCCAAGGTCTTAGAAAGAGAACAAATCGAACAATTTTTGCGTGAAGCCCTAGACGAAGATCGTCTTATGAATAAGGTAGGTTCTACTGTATAGTTTAACTGAGTTATATTTATTAAATTTGTTGTTTTTAGGTGGCCTTGATATTAGGAGTTTTTGGCGCTTGCCGTTGCGAGGAATTGGCCCATCTAAGCATAGACAATAAGAGGACAAAGGGCAGTATATCCACATCATGATTTCAAATAATAAAACGAACAAACCAAGAAGCTTGGCTGTGTTAAATGAAGGATTTTGTGTAAATCATCCAATTGAATTAATTAGAAAATATTCTAAGCTAAGGCCTCAAAATGTGCAGCATAAAAGGTTCTTTTACAATTTTCAAAAGGGAAAATACACACGTCAATGTGTTGGTATTAATAAACTATCAAAAATCCCCAATGTTGTTGCGCGATTTTTGGGCTTGACAGATTCTAATTTATATACAGGGCATGGCTTGCGACGCACATCTGCAAATTTTAAGCATTATAAGAGATAAGTATTTTTTTGTTTGCTGAGCATACTATATAAAAGAAAAACAAATTGAAATAATTTAATGTGATAATCTGAAATCAAAGTATAGTTATCTCGTCATAATGAGAAATAGACAAATTTAAAATTAAAATGTATTGTAACATAATTCAAATTTATTTAATTTCAATTCGATAAGACATTTCAATAAAGTTATTCAATTAATTTTGTAACCTGGGAGGTTATTTCTTTATTTATTTATGTATCGTTATGACCAGTATCATAACGAGACTGGATTTCAAAAGAGTTTACTATTTGATTCTCGAAAGGGAGGTTATAATTATCATTACATTTTAATTAATACGTGGGAACTTAGAAATGTTGTATGTTCAGAGAATGAATTCCAAGCACTTACCATTCATCGCTTACGTGGAATGTAATCCAGTGGCTGGCTATACAGGGTGACACTGAAGTTGGAGAAACAAAAGGAAACACCAAAACTTCCAGGAAGGGTCTTAATAATAATACACAAAACAAACAAACAAAATAACAACACAACGGCTCGAACAACATTATTCATTAATTTATTTACATGCGAGAGCGTACCGAGATTCAGGGAATACGCGCTCCACAGCAAAATTTGGAAAAGACTTTAGCCATGATTAAATTTAATTAACTAGCCCGAGACTCTAATCTAAAACTAGGTCGACTGCTCAATGTGAAGTCTAAGGAAGAACTGACTTTTCGAGATCTTTCTTGAATTCCACCTCGCTTCGACACGCCCATTTCTTGGGTCCAGAAGTTTCTGTTTTTATCTTATTGGCGGGGACCCTGAATGTCTAATGGACTGAATTTACATTTATATAATTAATTATGTGACTTACAAGTAACCCTAGCCTTCCTCTAGCCACCCCGTGTAGCAAATACGAGACGGATTTGTCGATCGCATTTAATCTACTCTTATAACTTGGCAAATCCGTCAAAAAACCAGCTGCTTAACCTGTTACTTTCTTTTCCAATTACTATCTATTTCACAATTTTATTTAATTCTACTTTGGAACCTCTACGCTCTTCCCGTGATTTCGCGCGTTATTAAAAATATGGGTTTTTAAGTTGGCGCCTCCCAGACGCAACAGATGACTGTCACATAGCTCCAACTCTAAGCGAGCTTATTAAAAATTTTGGTAAATTTCTCCGAAGGACGACGCTACTTACTTGAAAGCCCTCAACTTTCGATAATTTGTGTTGACTGAAATATTTTACTTTTTGGCCCATCCGTTCCCAGAACCAATAAATAAATGACTACGCGTCCCGGCTTTTGTTACAATTTAAACAAGTTATAAGTTGATAATAAATTTTAATAGAAATTTAAATTTCATAAAAGTTATACATTTTATAATAATACTTAGTAAATGTCGTTTTGGTCAACTCTTTTTTGGTTATCTGGATAAACTGGTAATTGTCTTCTTTCGTACTTTATCTAGGCTTAAGACTGGTCCAGTTTAGTTAAAAAATTTTGGTGCGTTTTTGGAAGCCAACGAGCCAATGGAAATAAAATGTTAAATACCATGTGTCAACAACGACAGGCATAATAAAAATTACAAAAAAAAATGTCAAGATCCAAAGAAAAGAAAGTATTGGAGTAAATTAATTCAATTTATTTAAAGTAGATGGTCAAATTTATCCCCGTTCTCTTGGACACAAAAGTTCATAGTTCTTTGAAAAAGTTAAACTAAAATTTTGTATTCAAATTTTGGACTAAGGTAACTTGGATTAAATCGTCATATGACTCCAGAAATACGTGGTAGCATTTGTCAGAACCTTTTAGACCCTGACCCTTTATACTCTGTATATTGATAATATACCTACTTTTATCAAAATGAACTACTACAAATACATAATGATACCTAATTTGTCAAATTCTAATTACTACGTATATCCATACTAGGCACTAACATCAATCGTCAAGGGATATATTTACTCCTATCCAGAGACACATACCACATATATCACGGCTTTAATCTCAAATAGTTATTATCCGCTTCCAGCGGCGTAACCTGTGACCAAAAAATTATGAGCAAACAAATATAATAAATCAGTTTAGTGACGGTAGTGTTACATTCTGATAAAACTCTTATTTCTATTGTCGTTATATCTTTAGGGATTTACCTTTTGATGAGGGCGGTGGATAAGATAATGTTTAAATAGGTCTATAAAAATGTGGAGAAACTATAAAAAGAAAAGAGTAACCCAGAAAATAAAAAACGAGTTCATATAACGTCTTCCGCAAAACGCTTCGTTTTCCAGTTATAGAGTGATAAAGTTTTCGAAATAACATCTTGTTTATACCTTCCAAACGGGTTGGCCCAGTGACCCAGTCGGAACGGCAGTGACAAAGTTTTTGACAGAAATGCTTTTTTTACTCTATACTGGCTATGCCATACCCAATTTTTGTTAACGTGTCCTTCTCTGTTGCGAAGTTGCAGTATGTATGCTGTTATTCACGAAAATGTGATAATATTATTGGCTACAAAGCGCAATCTTCTAATCTACTGTTTCTGTAGGGCGTAATTTGGTAACACATCCTTTTTGTTTGCTACGTTTTGTCAGTAACCCATTGCTTTATATTGTAATAGCTCAACCTCACTAAGTTTCTTTAGCTCGATTATTCACCATGTCCTTCAGGACAATTATTAAGAGAGGTGTTACCGCCATTACTTGTACAGTGTCTATAAAGGGCGGTGAAAATTTCTGGGACATATTCATATTTCTTTGTCTTCTCGATTAATATGTTGTCAGATTTTTATTAATTTTATATTTTTATTTATAAGCAAATTTTTGGGTCAAATTTATTTACTATGAAGGTAACTATTGTACCTACAAAATTTAATATGAAAAAATTGATACCAACATAATAGTACAAAAACCTTTTATGTCGAAACTGAACCTCCACAAACCGTAATACTTTTGATTTATTTGAATTTTATCGGTGTATGGCATGTTGTCTGCCTGAAATTTAATAAATTGTCGGCATTTTATTGCATTTGTTGAACGACATTGTCAACAGAAACAAATAAAATTTGAGTGCCGATGCAAATATTTGGGAGTACTTACAAACAAATATGTACTAAATATAAATCAGTTTTATCACATTAGGTGTTTTGCTAGAAATATTTACATTATACAAGTATGCTTTAATGGATAGATATTATAAATAAAAAAATATTCCTTAGTGTCATAGAAATAGCAGACTTGAAAGCAGTTAAAAATTCTATCCAATTGAAGAGTATGATCAAGAACTGGGTAAATATATTGTTTATTCCAATTATATTATAATTTTGAACTAATCGAAGTTAAATAAATATATCTTGTCTGATTGTCTTAAAAGACATATCCTTGACTCAAAATAATCGTTTTTTTTAATGCTTTAATATTGTTTATGTTTATCGGGTTAAATTGACTATCGCACTAAAAAAACAATGATAAACGTTTTTCTTTTCGCTTTTTGCCCTAAAATTTTATATTTCTTACTTTTTATTTTAGTTTGATAACGCTGATGATAATTAAGTACTTAAAATTTATACAGGGTGATTCAGAACGTATCCAAAAAAAAAATTCTGGATGTACAGGGGACCCTTACAAATACAATTTTGTAAAGAAAAAATCAAAAAGGTCAGTTCGAAATTGATTTAAAAATACACTTCTGCACGGCACTGGAAACTGGTCCACTGTAAAACCTGACCTCGCACAATGCGACCGGTATGGCGGCGTAATAAAAACGGACAAAAATTTTAGCAAGGACAGAAATATGTAAATAGAATTTTATCGCACCTATTTTATATCGGCAAATTCAAATGCTTTTGCCTTTATTAATTATTAATAAAATTAATTTGTGTTTTTAAATAATAAAATCATTTGACATACCCAATGCTGCAACAGCAATTGTTCAAAATTTTATCCACTCACGTGTAAACACATTTGGGTCCGTCTTACTCACTTTCTACGAACTATGTAATGATGTCTTGCTTCACCATAACACAAATACTTCACCATAATACAAATGTTGTCTTGCTTCACCATAAATTAAAACGATATCCATCAACTCTGAGTTGCTATACACGCAAGCCATTTTTGACACTAACTACTAAAAAACTGATGTAAATACCACAGATAACAGGTAAAAACTACCGCAACGACGGATTTCAGTATTAGGAGTCACATGGCTCTCCACGCGTATTGCGAAGAGCCTACAGTTGTCCAGCTATGTAGTGGTTTAATGTACTATAAATTCAATAATTTTTTTCTCAGAAACTATAAGGATTTTACAAAATTTTTTTTACAATATTGACTCCATTTCTCATGCCGCATGTATTCCCAAATTTTTTTGGATAAGTTGTGAATCACCCTGTATATAAACACTAAATTTATATTATAATGGTCTGTCATTGCTTGCATACTAAAATTAATTTTTGAGGTCTCAAAGATACCTACCAAAATTGAAGAATATCCATTAAATTTGGTACACTGCTATGTAATTTATTAGAAATTAAAGGTCCTTTAATTTTAATCACAGAACGTAAAAGTACTTAAAAATTAATAAACGTAAAGCAAAAACAACAACCAATTACTTATTAAATCACCACTTGGCCGACCCACATAATAAATCAATGAACAATTTCCACTTTCTTTAATTCCTATAAGGAAGTGACAAGATTACGACTGACACGGAAACAAATATTTGTGTTTATTAGATTTTCAGTGATCTTGATTGCAAACCCAATTTAGTTCGAAAAAGGTCTGTAACAGTCTTCTGTCTTCTCATGTCATCACAAAGTGGAAACAGATTCAATGTGTAATACTGATCGTTGATTTATGTCCGGCTCGAAGGACCGAAAGAATACATTTTTCATAAAGTGGACCGCTGTAGCTCTCTACGGGCTGTTACAAATTCGCTTCTCACTACAAGGATCTCGGAAACGGTAAGACGTACGAAGGAGCTTAAATGGGGGCAAAGTTGTGTAACCAGGGGACCAACATTATGCCTCTAAAAAATCAAGGGTAACATGATTAGTTTTCGAAATATTTGAAAAAAAACGAAATTTTGGAAATCCGTTTTGGTTTGATTTCAGCCTTGTTTGAGGTGATATTGAAAAAAGAAGAACACTTTCTCATGGCCACTTTTTGCCCTCGAATGGCATAATCAATTTTTATATGTAAAGTTTCGTCTCTCCAGGACCATCATCAACTTAATTTTTTTAAAAACGACCCAAGAAATTTTATTACATTTTTTGCAAGCCTTCATAACTCCCAGTACTGTACTGCCTCAGCCCGAACCAGATTCAGACGTTTTGTCTCGAAAAATTCATCTTCAGTGTATTCGTTCCAAATTTCTCTAAATTTTGTATTTAGATTTCTTTGTTTATTGAATTATCGTACACTAAAAGTGTATTACCACCACGCGTTACAATAACATTTATTATTATTACATCACTTGGTCATACATAACTCAATAAGTTGTTGCATCAAAATTAAAACATTATTACAATTTTAATTTTATTATGACAAATTAATTCTTAAAAATGCATATGAACAAACAGAACGCCAACGAATCTTTAAAAAATTTAGCGTAATATTATAGGAATTGACTATATCTGTAACTGTGAAAGAGCATGTCAGATGTATTTGTATGAATATCCTAAAAAAATAGGTCGGAATTTGTTTGAATTTTGAGCACTCGAGAAACCTAGAAATAACTATGGACACGAGAATAAAACTCTAATAATGTTTCATGCGTAGTGGTAATAGTTTAAATAACTAGATGGATTTCACAGGGTCTAACGACACTTACAGTGTTCGATAATTCAATAAACAAAGAAATCTAAATAAAAAAATTAGATAAATTTGGAACGAATACACTGAAGATGAATTTTTCGAGACAAAACGTCTGAATCTGGTTTGGGCTGAGGCAATACAATACTGGGAGTCATGAAGGCTTGCAAAAAATGTAATAAAATTTCTAGGGTCGTATTTAAAAAAATTAAGTTGGTAATGGTCCTGGAGAGACAAAACGTTAGATATAAAAATTGATAATGCCATTCGATAGAGGGCAAAAAGTGGCCATGAGAAAGTGTTTTTTTTTTTCAATATCACCTCAAACAAGGCTGAAATGAAACAAAAACTTATTTCCAAAATTTCGGTTTTTTTTTCAAATATTTCGAAAACTAATCAAGTTAGCCTTGATTTTATAGGCATAATATTGGTTCCCTGATTACGCAACTTTGCCCCCATTTAAGCTACTGCATACCTCTTACCGAAGTAAGAAGCGAATTTGTAACAGCCTATCTACATTAAATCGATTGAAGTTAGAGTTATTGAAATGAGCAGTAAATTAAGTGTGGTAAATATATTTTTAAAGTCTAGCTATGACATTGCTCAAAATTACTTTGTTTCAATTTCGTCTGCAGGCTGTCGCCACGTTTATTATTCTGAACTAATACAAAGTTTAACAATTCATTTAGATTAACAAATCCGCTCCACGAAATGGTTGAAGCAAAATCCAGTACACAATTTGCAATATGTCAGCGAGAACTCGTTTTACAAGTGTCGCTGTCACAAAATATATTTTTAGGCCTTAAAAATTTTAACACTGTTCAGCTTAATTATTGCTTTGAAGTAATATATCATGAACTTTAGATTTAAGATGATTAAAATGAGACTTTATTTGGATTATTTCTAAAATTTTAAACAATTTCTAGGAAATCAAGTGATTGTAACAACTACATGCAATTGTTTTTCCATCAACCGCCACAAAATTGGCAACAATGCACTGTGAAATCGACTCCACTTAAATCTAAAGTGGGCGATAAATCTAAACGGCACCCTTGAGTATAAAATTATAATGTGTGACGTAAAACACGATCTGGGCAAACATTTTTTTGAGTGCTACTAAATTTAGCTTATTAATCACCATTGCGGCACCTACTTGAAATTATTTTGTATTTTTTTAACATCAGCCGACTACTCATCTCGGAATCTTTGATGTATAAGTACGTAACACTCTGGAAATATAAAAAAGTTCGATATTGAACAACATCATATAATGGGCCTGCCAAACTTCAGTAATTCTGATAGAAAACACAGGTTTTAATTAAAAATTGTAAATTTTTTATTGATTCATAAAATATACAGAATATGATTTTTGCTGACACATACACACTCTTTTGTAAGAAATTTTTCAAGGCGTGGGTGGTCGCGGGCTTGTTGGCATAAACTTTAGACTAGAAAAAAGTCCAACGGCATTAAATCGCATAATCTGGGTAGCCGATTCTGACCACCAAAACGGGAAATGACACGACCAGGAAACGACTGATGCAGTGAATGAATTGTTTCTCGAGCTGTGTGGCATATGCCACAGTCTTGTTGAATCCACAAAAACTGGATTATCATGTCGCGATAGCGAGCACCATTAACTGTTATAGCCTGAGCAGCCGCATTTTCGAAAAAGAATGGTCCGATAATGACTCGTTTTGGATGCCTTTGTTTCTCAACAATCACTCGCTGATTTTCTGAGACCCCAAATGCGATAATTCTGTCGATTAACAAAGCCATCAAGATCAAAAAGGGCCTCATAGTTGAAGATGATTTTGAATGAAAAATCAGCATCCACTTTTTGTTCCATGATCAACGAACTCTGTTTCCTGCGCGTGGTCAGTATACTTCAGTTCTTGAGTCAATTGAACTTTGTAAGCATGAACGGGTTCGATGTTTTGTGCTGAACGACTTGTTGAATATGCCCAATAGATATATCAAAAAATATTTGAATTTCTGTTTCAAATATTCATAAATTTCATTCTTCAGTATTTAAGAATGTGTATAATTTGCTCGATACAGACATGGCACTTGGAAGAAATATTAAGCAATGACATCTGTGTAACATTAAGTTGGGATCCAAATTTCAGATTATTAACAGTTAAAAGTGATTGGTTAAGTCGGAGACTTGTGCGGGAGAGGAGGCGGTATATTATTATTAGGCAGGCCGCATTTGCGCCCAGGAACGACTTATGTTGGTAGGCCCTAACCACCATTCAGTGCAGGAATGAGGGAAACCTGGAAAACCTCATTAATTAGGGGGGTGGTCAAATGCCAACCGGTGTCAATCTCTCACATTGTCCCAAGCCAACCTTCTTCCACCCTACCATACCTGCACAGAGGGTGCCAATCCTCCGTACAAGCATAGCTTAATGAATCTATTGGCCTATCAGAAAATTTAAATTCAATTACTAGTATCGATATAGTTGACTGTATTTGTATACAGGGTGATTCACTTTTTATGATTATAACTTTAACCTTTGATAGATCTCGAAATAATGTCATTTTAAGATATACACATTTTCTTCTAAGAGCTTCCTTTTGGAAATATATGCTCTTGAAGAAACATTTTTTTTTAATTTCTATTTATTTTTTTTAAACTATGAAAGCCATTTGTTTTATATTTAGTATGAAGTGTTCGAATGAAAAGCTCTATCGATTTTACAAATTATTGTGAGAATCATAGGCGTCCGTATTTTTAATATAATTTCTACGCCACTGGAAATTTTTCAAAATAAATATATTTATTTTACATTGTGGATTATTCTATAGTAAAAAGGTCTCTTACTATTTTTAAATGAAATACTTTGTTTTTGAAAAAAATGGTTTCCTATGAATTCATTACATGCGGAATGATTAGGTTTTTCAAACAAAAAAGATTTAAATATTCTACTCGACGACTTACGATTACTTCTAAGAAGAAATATGTGCATTCTTCAAAGGTTAAGAAGAAGAATTGAAAATAATTGCGAAACTCTACACATGCCCAATATGATTAGGAGAGCAGTTCATAGCTTAATTAGGCAATGTGAGAAATGCATCGAGGTTCGAGGACAATATTTCGAACATTTCTGTATTGTTAATTGTTATTTCAGTTTGTTCCTCAATATTAAATATTTTATTCTGTATTACTTAAAAAACTAAACCATTTCACATGTAATGAATCCATAAGAAGCCATTTTTCTCAAACACCAAGCATTTCATTTAAAACTAGTAAGATACCTTTTTGCTGTAGAATAAACCGCAATGTAAAAAAATATATTAATTTTGAAAAATTTCCAGTGGCGTACAAATTACATTAAAAATACCAGAGGGTTACCAGAGCCCTTTACGGACGCCTATGCTAGATTTATTTTCACAATAATTTGTAAAATCGGTAGAGCTTTTCATTCGTACACTTCATACTAAATATAAAACAAATAACTTTCATAGTTCAAGAAAAAAAAAATCCAAAAAAAAATTTTATCTCAAGAGCTTATATTTCTAAAAGGAAGTCTCTGGAAGAAAAATTGTATATTTGAAATTAGAAAGACATTATTTTGACAAGATCTGTCGATGGTTAAAGACCTAATCATAAAAAGTGAATCACCCTGTATATTTCTTATCTATATTCTTCCACATATTTCTATAACATTTTTATTTAAATATACGCTAACCTTACGGGTAACTTAAGGTTTTAACAAATAAAGGCAAAAAGAGTATGGAAACTTCTTTAAGATATTTAGCCTCCTTATAATGAAACCAAGACTTTTGTTAGAACCAGATATAATGTAATTAATAAATGTTAATTTTGATTAAACAATATTTATTCCAATATTTTCCTTTTCATAATCCAATATTTTGACATGTTCAGCGGCAATTTATTATTTTGAAACACCTCATGCACTCTTGACACACATTTTTAGTTCACAAAACAGTTTTCAACAGATGTAACAAGGGTGAACAGTTTGAGATATCTGCATATAAAAGAATACTACTTATAAGATCATCATTAATGGACACATTAAATAACAGCGGATTAAAAACTTGAATCCTGAGTTACTTCAGAAGTAGGAACAATTTCAGTAAAGTAGAACCACGATAATGAACTTTCTGAAATCTGTTGGAAATATAAGACTGACAAATTTACATCAAGATACCAAAATTTGATAAGCTACCACGTGATCTAATCTGTCAAAGGCTATTCATGAAAACTACATCAATCTGTCCACAAATATCTAATGTATAAGTAATAGGTGATACCAAAAAAAATTATTTTTAGATTAATTCAAAGGCGCCAAAAAATATTAATGTATTATTTTTAAGTTGAACCACCAAAGATTATATTGTTTCCCTACGCTTTATAATCCCACAATGTAGTTTACAATAACGATCTGGTGTCATGGCTTGAATTTATCAGATGATATCTATTAATGTATTAATTAGACATTATGATGTCGTTAGCTGTGCTAGTTGCAAATTCCAATACAATTTGAACAAAATCGTATCAACCAGAAATAGTGCACCGTTTGGTTTTGGAATTATCTGGTTAGTGGAATATATAAAATTTTTATGAGCGTATTCAGATCTGTAAATCATACAAAGCACCATCTGCCATCAGGTGAAATAACATTGGTTTTAGATCAGAGCAGGCTATGATATAGTTCGTTATTATGTATTACAAGGTAGTACAGATTAAATTTAGTAGATATGCTGTAAAGGTAAACATTAAATATTATGTCGAAACACGAGAAATCCAAGTAGTGTATAATGTATGTAAACGTGATAATAATTTTATAAAAAAGATGTGGAAATTACTTTAGATAATAACTAACTACTTTACTAATAATTAAATTTCGATGTATCTTTAAACAAATCACTTCAAATTTGCACTACAGAGTGATTACCTGAATGAGATAAGAAACGTTGATTTAAAATAATATCCAAAGTCAAATTTCCAGTTGTAGTTTTTCTGTTCTCGTTAAAACACAACATTTGGTGCAATGAGATTTTTCCTACTGTTTGTGTCTTTGCTCGTTGCAAGCTTATGGGTGGACACCGCGTTTGGAAAAGACGCCTTGTACGAACCGGTGAGCAAACATGGTCAATTGTCAGTTAACGGTGCCAACCTGGTAAACCAGAATGGCGAGAAAGTGCAACTAAAAGGAATGGGACTGTTCTGGAGCATCTGGATGCCCTACTTCTACAACAAAACAACAGTTGACGGAATTAAGAACTACTGTCATTCCAACATAGTAAGGCCAATGGTCACAGTGGACACCGTTAGCGGAGGGTACTTGACAGATCCCGACTACGAAGATGCCCTAGTAGATGCAGTTATAGATGCTGCCATTGAAGACGACATCTACGTCCTTATCGACTGGCAGGACTTTGAAGCCGAAAACCACTTGGAAGCGTCGCTTCGCTTCTTCGATAGGCTGTCAAAGAAATACGGCAGCTACCCCAACATCATCTACGAACCCTACAACGAACCCATCACCTTGGAATGGTCCAGTCTCGTAAAGCCCTACCATGAAGCTGTAATCAAAACTATCCGCGCTAACGATCCAAACAATGTGATTGTTGTTGGGGTTCCAAACTATTCCACACGTTTGGACCTCGCCGTGGCGGATCCTATCGTCAATCAAACTAATATCATGTATTCCCTACACTTCTACGCTGGTACGCAGAAGGAATATAACCGAGAAATTGCTAAGAATGCCATCGATGCTGGACTTCCAGTTTTTGTAACAGAGTATGGTACTGTAAATGCCGACGCTAGCCCACCAGTTGATGAAGCTGAAGCTGAGTTGTGGTACAGTTTTATGGACGAGTACGGTCTGTCGTATGTAAACTTCGCTATATCCGACAAAGATGAAGGGGCAGCAGCTTTGATTCCGGGAACAACGGCCGAAAATGTCTGCCAAGAGGATTACCTTACCGAATCAGGACGTCTCGTTATAAAACACAATAAAGCTTAATTTTCAGGTTAATAAATAATATCACGTAAAGAAATGTGTTTGCCTTTTATTAATTTATAGTAATTGGTGTTTTTTATTACTATCATTAAAAAAAAATTGACGAGAATATAGTTTTAAAATTTATAAAGGGTGTTCTACAAACGCTATGACAAAATTTTGACAGATGGTAGCTGGATTAATTTCAAACATTTTTTCTTATATGGATATAAGCCCCATTCGTTTTTATTTATAAGTTACAAGCATTTAAAAAAATACTATTTCTTATTTCAATCAAAGTAGCCTGTAAATTATACAGCCCCTCAAAAAAAAAAGTGGCAGGTCCGAAAGACAAGACCATGGTATCCATATGGTATTGGGGTCGCTGAATCCGAATCCGGTGTTCGTTTGATGCGATTAGTTCTAGTTTATGTTCAGTTCAAGATCAAATGTAGAAAATCAATTGTCAACAAACTAAACCTACGTATCTGTACGTTTTTGGAGTCGCTGAATCCGAATCCGGTAACCGTTTGACTCGATCAGATCTGGTTTAAGTTCAGTTCAAGGTCAAATGTAGAGCCATTTATGTTGTTCGTATTTGATTATATGTAAGACTATCTTCAAATTACGGCACTCTTGTTTCAATGTGCGTTAGAACATCCATGTTTGAAGTAATTCATCCAACAATATCATTGTAGTAACCTAAGGAAAATTCTTCATCGTTGGAAAAATATTCCATATTTCTGTACTAATAGTAAAAAGCTTTCACTTTTCCGGCTTGCTTATTATTTTTTTAGCCATGATATTAGGAACTCTTCATTTATCCTATAGGGACTATTTGGTATCAATTGAAGAAGACTTATGTGTAAATCTAAGACGTTTCTGGTCATATATTGGCGCTAAAGCAAATACTACGTCTGTTCCCTCATACATGAGTTATAATGACATAATGTTGGATGATCCCTCAGATGTAGTGAATGCATTTGCTGACTATTTTTCGAAGGCTTTTAGTAGGAGTTCTGCTCCTTTGTCCAACTGTGATAATATTGTAAATCATGACTTACTACGCATTCCTGAAATATCTGAAGATGATATTATACGTGCCATCAAAAAAATTAAAGGTAACTCTAATTTTTCAAAAATTTTCGAATTAGTCATTCACAATCACTTGTACTCTCATGTGGAAAAATATATATCTCAATTTCAGCATGGTTTTGTTAAGGGACGATCAACGACGACAAACTTAGCCAACAAGGTACAATATATTTCCGAGGTGCTGGATAGGGGTGGTCAGGTGGACGTGATATATACTGACTTTTCGAAGGGATTTGATCACCTTAACCATGATTTGCTGATTTATAAATTACATTCAGTGGGTGTATCTGATGATCTCTTAAATGTGTTTCGCTCCTACTTTGCCAACCGTTTTCAATTTGTTCAATATCGAGGCTTCCAATGAGATAAGTTTCCGCAATTATCAGGCGTTCCTCAGGGGTCCATACTGGGGCCCTTATTTTTTATTATATTCATGAATGATTTAACTGAACTATTTGACATTAATTATCTAATGTATGCGGATGACCTTAAATTGTTTATTGAGATTATGTCAATATCTGATTGTTATAGATTACAGGATAACTTAACTAAATTACACCGTTGGTGTCAGGACAATCATTTACCTTTAAACATCAGTAAATGTAATATTATGTCCTATAGCCGCCGGAAAAATGTTCTACATTTTGATTACCTTCTAGATAATACTATTTTAAATAGAGTCTCGCAATTCAATGACCTTGGCGTGACATTTTGTGGTAATCTATCATTTGACGCGCATATTCAAGCAATAACTGAATCTGCATTTAAAAACCTGGGTTTTATCTTGCGTAATTCTAAGGATTTTCGCAACACGCGTACATTGAATACACACTGTTCAATTGTTTTGTTCGCTGTAAGCTTGAGTATGCCTCTATTGTGTGGAGCCCAATTTATAACATTCATATAACTCAGTTGGAGAAAGTACAGCGGAGATACGTGAAGACATTGCATTTTATCAGTTTTGGTATCTATCCGGTTCGTGGCATTCCAGAGGATATTTTGTTGTCCACTTTCGACTTAATTAGTTTGCAGCGGAGGCGCATTATGCACTCTCTGATCTTTCTGCACAATATCGTCAACAATTCCCTGAATGCGCCTTCTCTGGTGTCTCAAATTTTATATCGCGTTCCTAGATTAAACTCTAGATCGAGTTCCGTATTGCAGTTGCCAACTGCTCGTACTAATATTCTTGCAGCATCCCCTCTCCATCAAATGATCACTAATTACCAAATGTATGAAGATCGACTTGATATATTTTTTCATTCAATTGATTTTATTAAGAAATTATTTGCTTAATTTGATCTGTATTTTTGCATTTA
>NW_019416906.1:129391-154026 GCF_000390285.2 Anoplophora glabripennis | reverse complement strand
TATGCCTTTGGTTAGCGGTTGTTTTGTATTTATATTTGGGTGGTAAGAGCAACGATCGTGGGTTTCTCTGCCATGCTCTTTCCCCACAGGAGCTCTAGGTGAGCCTGGCACTTTCATTCTATGTTAAATGGTTGTTAATGTTTTTGTTGTTCTTTCTATTGGTCACATGTTTAATTTGAATCGTATGTAAATAAAGGTTAGGTGTATTTACTCTGCTTTTGTTTTATATATTTAAACCATACATCCCCTCTACAAAGTTAGTAGCCAGTGCCTTCCGGTCAATTAAAAATGGATATACACAACGTAGGTAGTTCTTATGACGATCACATATTTTTGGCCACAACTACGTTTACTTACTTTTTGTCGAACCTAGGGTTGTTATACTACAGTACTATATATTTTTTCTGCCCAAGTTTAAAGACATAAAATTTTGATAGCCGGATGACTCGTCTTTTATTTAAATTTTTGTAAGGTCGATTTGATCAATTAGATCGAATGTTATAACAAATTTAGTGTAGCGCGCTCTGGACCGCGCGCTCTTCGAGAGCTGTACTATACTTGGGGCAGCCCGCCTCATTTTTCGTACGTTAGAAAAAAAATTCTATAGCCTTCAATTCGCATTTTAGAAAAAAACTTCCTGTTCTTTCGAGTAGCGCAGTTCATTTTTTTTTAATTAAGGTTCTCGAAATATGGAAGTATCTTAGAGTTAGTTATAAAATTCAAAGGAGCCTGGTGGTATTATGTAGTGTTATCACTGCTATCTTTGTCCGTTTCGTATGTAGAAAAAAATTATATGGACCAAAATTGAAAGAAAAAGAATATGCTAAAAATAAACTGTATTGGCCATGTCTCTCTTACCATTAGAGATAGATTTATCAAACTCTATATCGCTACAATGTAAGGGAACTGCTATATCCGGATACATACAAATGTACAACGTGGTATGTCAGAAAATATCAAAGTTTGGCTTGTATCTCCTAAATGCAACGTTCAATTGCTTCATTTTCCTAAGTACAAAAATGAAAAAGATAAGGAGGTTAGAATGTTATGTGAACAGCCCTGCACATTCTTAATGGTACTATTGTTAGAAAAACACCAAAACCATTACTTTGTTATACATTGTAACCCCTAGAAACTATAACAGTGCAGTTGAAATGATTTATTTCGCTTCGCTTAGAATGCGAATGTCTGGAACACATTGCCAGTTAATAAATAAGATTTATAGATGTGGACTTGTGGATCAGATAAACCAGCATTACAATTGTAAGACCGGTCAAGTTCCGGACACCATCAATTATGGAAATGGATTCCCTCTGACCTGACCTATACGCCCTTATTAATTGTAAGTAGAGTTGGACTTGTTCTTGGAGCGTTGCCAATAAAGGTTCCATCTGATAGCCTCAACGAAGCTTTGAGGATGTGTAGGTAATAGACGAGTATTTGATAAGTGGAACAAAACGTAAAAGATGCGTATGAATGAAATTCAAAGTTGCAAGCATCTGACTGTTTGTTTTTTCATATGGGACGTTTCAGAAGGAAATTATGAATTATAGGAGTAACAGAATTAAAGAAAAATATCTGAGCTTATCGCCTCTTATTCAAGATACAAGACGATTAGATTAATTTTCCGACTTTGGTAAGGATTGTGGCCATCTGAAAAGTATATGCCGAAAATGCGTTGTCTAAAATTAAGGTTGTTAGGTTAAATAAGCGTCCATTTTTAAGTTACAATTTCCAAAATTAAAAAAAAACATTTTAACATTTTTAACTTCTAAACCGCTTGCGGCATTTTTAACTTTGGTGTGTTCTTAGTATACGAGTACCTATAACTATAAAATAAAAAATGTCCAGTTTGTACAAAAATGTCCATGTAAAATTATGGGTAGGTATAGTATAATACAATGGCCATTGTCTTCATTTTTCGCCCATACACCTTTTTTTGTATCCTTTACTGTTTAGTGACAAAACTGATTTTTTTAAGTATATACTTTACGATATAGAGCTTTTTTAAATGATTATAAGCCTCTTGATCAGCAATTTTGTTTGCAACAGCAATTTTACTTCCGTTGCGTTGGTAATTAAATTTTGGTAAAATTAAAAATTATTAAAACCATAGCTAATCAAGATTACGTTAAAACACAACATTTTGTTCCACCGGATGGTGGTGGTGTCAGTTTTTCAATCAAGCAATCTGCGATGATATTATCCCAAGTGTAGACGCAACAGTTTTTTATTGTTCATTTTAAACCAATCATTATGACTTATGACGCTAAAATTTAGGGTTGTTTAGTTGACACTGCCAATACGTGCAATGTTGGTTGCCTATGCTCGGCGGTAACATGGCTTGTAATTATTTATTAAGGTTCTGTTTGCATGCTATGATTAGCGAGTCAAAGCAAATTATGAATTTACTATACTTGAAGACTACATTTACTATAATTATTTTAAATGGCCGTCTTCAGACCAAATACACGCTTCAGTTCTTCTTATTGAATCTCGACCTGTTCAAAAATGTCTGGGATGTCTCTTATTATATCACAACTAGCTATAATTCATTGTTGCAGTTGCTCTTCATTTACAATACGATCTTTGTAAACTAATACTTTGAAGTACTTCCAAACGAAAAATCTATGGGATTCAAGTATGGCGATTTAGGTGGCCTGGTTAGGTATAGTCTGATAATATTGCAAGAAACAACTATTTTTGGGCTTGTCTTTAAAAAAGTACTATATTTTTTTGATAACTGCAATGTTTCATTTTTTTATTAATTCCAAATATCTGAAATAAAGATTATTGTTTCCATAACGAGGCAGGCTATGCCCTATGAAAATAGACAATTGATAAATTATGTCAAATGAAATGTGGCAGCTCTTGCTACGTGCAAAATTAGTGTAATTTTTGTTGGAAAAGTACTTGTGAACAAGGAAACTGCTTTTTGCGAATGTGGAAGCATATATGTTGGCATTTTACTTTCAATGTTTGGAAAATGCTGTTAAAGCTTCAAGAGAATGCGCTTACCCTCGTAGAATACGCCACTTCAGAGAAGTATTTCAGCGTTCAGCCAGACGCCACTACATTCTGTAAGAGAATATCGCCGTGCAAGAACGGAATATAATATTATTTAATGTGTTGCCTTTTGTCCATGTAAATCCCCAAATAAATGTTAGGGAATTAGTTAGAGACCTGGGAATTTCATATGGAACACAAGTACTTTTCTCACACAAATGGCACTAATTTTGCACGAAGCAAGAACTGTCACATATCGTTTGACATAATTTTTCATTTGACTATTTTCATAGGGCCTCCCTCGTTATGGAAACAATAATCATTATAACTCGGATATTTGTAATTAATAAAAAAATGTAAAATTGCAGTTATCAAAAAAATTTGAAAATGTAGCAAGTATTCTTTTAAATACAAGCTTGATATAGTTTTACAATTTAATTTTGGCTTGGACTATGTCAATGTTATTTAGAGAACTAAATAAAGGAGGATGTTCTAGCACAACTTCATTACTTTAACAATAACTTGAAATCGAAAAAAGATATAGACCTCCGGCTTGTGTATTTGTGTTCCTTAATAAATGGTCTATCAAGCCATGAAAAAAACTTATATCGTTGCATTTAATTTTTTAGTAAACGGAGATACTTACAAAACTTTTTTGATTATCGTCGTCTAGCGTTGTGCAGGAAAATAATATTATTTCCATCATAAAAATAAATTTTATTAATAGTTCTTTAAAATGGGTCGTCATTTCTTGAAATCGATTAAGGCATTTAGAAGTTATGACAATTTAAAAATTTCAGGATGGCTTCCTTCATACTGGCATTGCTATGGTAATGACAAAGAAAAGTTCAAACAAAACTTGTCAAGGGTTTACCCAGGGAGACTAGATAAGGAGCACGAACTCATACGGGAAAATTGACAAAATTTGTCCAAGAAATGGCAGAAGTTGGGGTGGCGCTAGTGTTCCATGTGACCCAAGTGAATGTAGCATAATAAGTACGAGTGAAGTAAGCAAATAATCAATTTTATTAACCTAAAAACTAGAAGTCAGGCCAATAATTGTTACAATTTGTTTTTAAAATGGTAAATAAAAAGTTTCGAAAATAATTTAAATATGGTAATATGGTATGTGAAGTGAATGACTGTCAACACATTTAAAATAAAATTACGTTTGTGATCTGCATTTTCAATCGAATGATGTCCAGCAGTTCTATATTACAACTTGACCGAATAGTGGGTTAATATTATCGCAAAAGTTTGAATAATTCGGAAGTTGGAAGCAGCATCTTTGATTCTCAATAAGGTAGAGAAATTTTTAAATAGAAAGATTTCATAAGTGAAAATATTGTATAATTGAATGATGCATCAACAGCAAGAGCATCCGCTACACCAGCAACAACAGGTGCAGCAGTTGCAACAAGAGCAACAGTTATAACAACAACAACAACAACAACAAGAACAGCAAGTAAATCAAGAGCAATAAAGTTACGATGAAATTATACTAGAAAGTGAGCATCCTGTCCTGTATAATCTAATAAAAGAAAAGTTCTGTTGGCGTGTGATGAGGTCTCGACAAAGCAACGATGAATATGTTCCAAGCATAATATTGACATGCAATAGCAACAAAGTATACTTTATTTATTTCTACATATTCTTGTAATTTATATTACATGCATTAAATTCGTATCTTTCACTTAATTCTTGCTGGTGACATCGTTATTATCATTACTGAATTGAATAAATCATTTCCAATTAGTTTCTGTTTCTTTCCTGTTAGTAAAACAACTGATTGAAATTCAGATATCATATAAAATTTAAAGAGAGTGTAGTAATCGTTGCTGATCGATCTGTATTGGTAATGAACAAAATGAAATTTTAAGAAGAAAAAGAAGATAGACTGACAAGTATTACTTATTTTTAAGAAGAGTTCCTGTTTTATTTGTAATATATATTTACTTTGTTACTTGTTTGTTATGAATAAATATTTATTTTTATTTTAATTAGGTACAAATAATTCGTTTTTTGATTCTATTAATAAAACATTGAAATCTTTGATAGATAAATATTTTGTTTTTCAAATATAGAATATTGCTAAAATATTTCTTTATAATACCTTATTAATTTTGGTCTATACTCTACCTTGTAATAAGTCGTGGAACCATGTTACGTTCGAATTATATCAACAATTTTACGAAAGTAGAATTAAATTTTACAGCAATTTTAAAATATATACCCAGAAAACTAATCGATTTTAAACAGTTATAAAATATTTAGATTACCTATTTTTTGTGACCTTTATAATGGAGTACCTATATTTTGTTAAAATTTTGGTATCAATTGGTTGTCATGTTGTTTTAAGCTTCTTGACATTTTGAGAAGAGAGCGATATGACTCTCGAAGCATTGAGAAGTCTAAACCGACAACATGGCAATCAGCTTAGAAATTGTCCAACCATAATTTATCGACTTTCCATAGTCAGTTTTCAGTTACACTATAATATAGTATATTATTGGTTATTCAAAAAAAAAATGGATTGTGATATACTCTATCTTATATGAATTCCTTTCCCATCAATTATTCCTATAACCTGCTCTGGAAATTCATATTGGGCAAAATATTGTTCGATTACAACTGCCTCATTATCTCGGCCATTCTATAATTTATGGAGACAAGTTACTTAGCAAGTATGTAACTTTTCTGGTTGTTGTAGAGCTTAAGGCAATGCAAAATTTACCAGAATCATGGGTGAAATAATTAGAAATGGCAAATTTTTCTTCAATTCTGTTAGCTACTTCCCATATGCTAACACGGAAATGTTAAAAAAACTTGGCCACTATATTCAGGTACAATAATTTCAAAGTAGTTCTTATTTTTTACTCTATCTGTTTCTTAGAATAAATCTATTTCATCACCACTCTCAAGCTGGACAATGCGTCTAATAAGTCATCTGAATCACTGGACTCAAAATCGGACATCTGTAATATTTTAAAAAGTTTATTTAAAACACCGAGTTTTTTTATATTCTATTTTTTATTACCACAAGTAAAAATTCCATATTAATAATACAAGAATTACTATTTTTTTAAAGGCAACTTCCTGTATAAAATGTGACTTTTACTAACATTAAACTAAAATCTTTAACAAAGTAATTATCAAAAACATAAACCTTACTTATAGGTTAATATTAACAAGATCACGTCATAAATTCCTTGAAAACTAGTTTCTTTCTACGAACACCAAATTCTTCTCATAAAGCTAATATTTTTTATTATCTATTTAGTTTAATTACAGTCCGGAATGACATATTTTCATTATTTATATAATTCAAAGTAGGTTACATTATTTATTTTAAAATTTTTTACACATCACAAAAATGACATTATTGATTTATAATTCAAACTGCCGCTTTTTATCTCCCCTCTCTACATATGGGACATATGGAACACTAGCGCCCTCTTATTTTTGTAAGATTTTTGTTTACATGGAGTTCGGGCTCCTTGTGTAGTCTCCATGGGTTTAACAGTGTATCTAATTGTAAGAAGTGTATTTTCAACTTAGGTTATGTAATGTAATGTAAAATGTAATTATGTTTCATGTAAAAGATATGTGAAATATTGTCCAAGAAATTCGTAGATTTATAAACAGTTTTATAAAACGGAACCGAATTGTTCGTACAATAAATTACTTGTTCATCACTATCTCACTAAAATGCAGTTGCTCTACTCTAAATCCATACTAAACTTTGAAGGGCCTTTATACTTTTCGTATGCTATGCACACATTATTAATTAACCATCTCAGTTCTGGAACTATTTCCTTGCGGATTGTCAAGGACAATTCTCTCTGGTGAAATTCCTGAAGTTAGCAGAGTGCAAATATTTGCGAGATGAAGTGGCAACGCCACATAAATGTAGTTTCCATCCATCCGGATTGTTTAAAGGAATTTGAAGGAAATTATGTGTAACAAATCTTCAGTTCACGTTTACTGAGAAAAGAAAAATTCACCTTATTCCCCGTGTTCAGTCTGTTTCCACTTTATTCTGTTTCTCTAACTTAATAAGAAAATAATTTATTTGAGATACGATATAGGAAAAATATAAACATAAATTATTATGTTTGTATTCTATTGGGGCTCTTAAAATAAAACACAAAAATAAAGTCTACAGTAGGATAGAACTATTGTAGTGTGAAGACACTGGCAGGTACAGAGTTCTTTTGATAGCGGGTGAATAGTTTTTTTATATCAGAGACTGGTACCGTCTATGCCTGTTGGGACATATTTAATACAAAACATGTTACCACGTCTTATTATAATTGGTTTATAAATCACTTATGTTATAGATAAAGGATTTACTGCTTATTATTCTGGCAATTGCTTACATTGTATATCTACATAAATAATATAAATAATGTGACCAGATTTATCAAACATCCTCCTTAGATATTGTACTTTATTTAACAGTAATGTCTTCTGTAAAAAAATATTAAACATTTAAAGAGAAATATTGTACGGTCTTGTGGAGGTTGATGTCTATTTAAATGGACCTTAGGCGTATTTGTTTTTACTTTACATAAATATTAAAGGAGAAAAATATAAGTGTATTTTTTATATAGCCCCCTTCATTTCATAAAACTATATTTATATCTATCGCTACAGAAGAAAAATTTATTTTAAAGAATGTGGGTTATTATGAAACAAACTTTTACAGTGTCGTATTTTTTAAATACACTATTTAAAATTATGTTTAGTAAATTTAATAATTGTCCATTGCGAAGAGACAAAAAATAATCCAAAATTGGACTAATATATGACGTAAATATCACTGTGATTATAAAAGAAAGGAGTCTCCAAAAAGCGAAAAATATACAGGATGTAAACAAAAGTTTGATTTATATCTTCGAAATACAAGAGTCAATTGTTTTATACATGATGATTTTTCATTCTATTATACAGCGTAATTCAGAACATATTAAAAAAAAAATTAGATGTATAGGAGACTCTTACAAATACAATTTTGTAAAAAAAATCAAAAAGGGTAGTTCGAAAATGATTTAAAAATACAATTCTGCTCTATAACACCTATTTTATATCCGCAAATTCAACTGCTTTTGCCGCTGTTGTTATTATTAATTAACGAAATTAATTTGTGGTTTTACTTAATAAAATAATTTGATGTACCTGATGTTACAACAACTGTTCAATATTTTGTCCACCGATGTGTAAACACATTTAGACTCACACATTGACACTAACTACTAAAAAACTATTGTAAACACTATAGCAATAACGTTAATACTAATTGTATAATAGGATTTCAGTATTCGGAGTCGCTGGGGCCACGTGGCTCTCCATGCGCATTTAACATGCCTGAAACAATGGGGGAAGCTTTTAGGAGATTTGTGAGGCAAACAGAAGGTTGCAGGAAAACGCGAAGGCACATTAAAGTTAAGTAAACTTAATACCTGAGGAGAGTCAAAGATGTTTTGGATTATCTTATGCATGAAAATGATCTAGTGCGTTGATCTTCTAGACTGTAAAGAATTCACGCCGAATGATTTAACAAAAGGTACTGAGGAAAATTAATGGGAGGGGAGGGGTGGCGGGATAATACTAATAAGTACTTTAAGAATTTCCTCTGTAGGTTCTCCAAATTATTTATGTGAACTGTATATAGGGGGGGTTCTACACAATAGATGCATATTTCAATATGCATATATACAAACGAATTATATAAAATAAATAACGTACTATGATTCAAGAAATCTTTACCATTTGGAATAACGAACCATAAATTTTTGTATGGGGTCTCCAAAGTCCTATTAACATGTTCAACAAACTAATGACCAAGGGGATGTGCAAGACAGCGTTATAAATTATTTGTCACAGGGTCAGGCAAAAGTTGCTCGGGAATTCGCTCTTTTTGCATTAAATAAAGCAACAATTTCACGGTGAATCGACAGGTTAGAAATTGGATTGACCGTCTTTTCCATTTTCATCGCTTTTTGCAATAATAATGCGCAATTTTCGAAACTGATTTTTTCGTATTCGACCTTTATTTTACAGTTAAAAAATAACTAAATTTCGTCTAATTCTAAGTATCCAACCAAAAGATCACACTCGAACTCCTGGTACTCGCTATGGGTATGGTTTCCTAAAGATTTTTTTAGTTCAAGATGACTAATAAAAGTTGAAGAGAATCAAATTTTGAATAACGCTTTCTTATAATTTTTTTTGTATGTCTAATATTGAACGAGTTACTGAGCACTATGTGACAAGAATTGGGCACGCCGCAGGGGTGGTCTTGCAAACATGTTTTACTTCAATAAAAGTTGTAGAGTATCAAATTCTCAACAACTTTTCCTTATAAAATTTTTTTGTATGTCTAATACTAAAACGAGTTACTGCACATTATATGACAAAAAATTCGTTTACCACAGAACTGGTCTTGTAAACATTTTTTTTAAACAACTTTAATAAAAGTTGGAAAGGTGTAAATGCTCTACAATTTTGCTGAATAAATTTTTTTATTATCTCGACACTTGACAAATTACATCGCATTTATTTAGGCCTAATTCACGATCTGCATGAAAACCATCAACTCAGTTTAATCGTCCTCTTTTCCTGGAAGGCTCAGGTGAATTCATCTCTTTCTCAACGTTGTACGGACAAAAGAGTAGCTACTCCTTTTGCCTTAACTTCCACAATTTCGGCAAAGGTCAAAAAATCTTTGCATATAAAGCAGGTATCCATTTTCGCTACACACACAAAACTAAAAAATAACGAAAAATAATATAACCAAACACTGCCAAACTAAAATGACTGAAACAAAAATGAATGAAAACTAAACATGACCTGATGCAGCCTGTCAGCTAACACACGACAGCCTAACAACGCTTGCACCACTCCCACTGTTGCCAACTCTTTGTAAAAACACAATTACAGCAAAAAAACTGGGGTGAGGAACTTGTCGACCTGAAAACTTTTCAGCATAATGCCTTGCTGTTGCTAAACTAAGTACATTTTCCACATACCAAATGCATATCGACTAGTTCATTTAGCCTGCATTGATATTGTGCAAAAAATTAATAAAGCATTTTCGTACTTTGTGACAACATACTTTTTCATGTTAATATTTTTAAATTCACTTCACTTTTCTCGAAAAATGTACAACCTATATGTTTAGATTACTATACCTTTTTTATTTTAATAACATTTTTCTTTCAATTATATCCCACAAACTACCCGTATCCACGCCACTGCTATTGGGAGTAAGTTCAAAAGCATTTAGCGTTAACGGCCTGTATTTAATGTTTGTCATTGATAAACAGTTTCGAATATGTTCTGTCTGTTACACCCACAGACCATAGAGTTTTTTTTTTATTTTGTAAGATGGTAATAGCGCGGCGTTATGAGAGGACGTCAAAAAATCTTACAAAATACCCGTCTGAAAAATTACAAGCATCTCCTCAACAGCCGTTTACACAGCAGAGAATATCACGTTACAGTTTGAAGGTCCTCGACGTAATAATAGTCAGGAGATACCGGTGCAGACCTATTTGCGGAGAGCGATGTTTGAAAAGAAGATGAATAGGAACAGTCCTGTAGAAAATGGTCTTTGACTAAAAGGCAAAACGAAATACAAATTGTAATGCAAGTTCGCGGGATTCCTGTGTTTGTGTGAAACACTTACACGCAAATACAGTTTCCGGTGGTGGCACAGAATTCCGTTTTCTTATTCCTTTTTACCGCTAAACTGAATTTCCCGGATATAAAAATTTATGTAAGGGAATGCAGGAGATGTTTTTATGTTCTCTCAGAATGATGCGTCATAAATTTGATTTTCAGCATGCCAAGCGAATGTAGAAGATGCGCCGAAAATAGAATTTGACGTAAATAATATTTGTTAGTATGGTGCTTAAAGATTCGCAAGTGGAGGAAGTAAATGCAATGTTAAAATCTGCACTACTGATAAAATATTTTTGCTAGAAATACGTGAGTATAATATTTATAAGGAGTGTCCTGTTGTTTCGAGATTTGTTTGTAGATAAGTCTCGATGAAACAATCCAATTGCTAAAAGTTTGCCTAGAAATTGGAAAAAAGTATTTTTAATTGATAATATTTTTCGAAAATTGTCATCAAAAGTCGAGATTTTCGTTAAATTTCAGTGTCTTTTTTGTCACCTTGCTGCAAAATACTTTTATGTTCTAGAACGCCAAAGTCTTTTTCGTTCTAGAACATAAAACAAATGTCAAAATAATTTGTCATCAAGATGGTAAAAATTTATTTTATATAGAATCTTCTATATGTATCTCAGCTATCGTACCATTAAACGCCACACCCATGTCGTTTAATGGTGGTAATATCGGCCCCTGCGTCGGCTAACAGACTGGTGGAAGAACGTCCAAAAAAAATAGTGCCCTGTATAAGTCTTCGGAACAAACACGATTTCTTAACAATAAAATTTTGTATAATTTAAAAAAACGTATTTTTATTTTTCGAGAATTTTTATTTTCTTGCTCTTCTTCATCTAAGATTAGAACAATTTTTACCAAAATGGAAGTCGCGAACATTATTTCACAAAGCTAGGGAACTACTACCTGCGGCATGTCTGTCGCAGTGTGAATTGTCTCTGAAAACTCGGCCCATGCCGAGTATGTGCCCTGCCGTTGCCGATCCGGTTTCTTGCTCGTCTAATGAGAATTGTCCTTAAGTCTATAATTCCGTAGGAAATCACACTATGTTTATCCATTAATGTCTCTATGACACATTCTGATATAGCAAACTAAAACGTTTCCGTGGAATTCTGTTACCACGGCCTATGCAAAATTGATTGCGTAGGTGTATCTAATTGCAAACTAAACAGACTATATCATCTACCTATAACTACTGACATATAAAGAATCTACTCAGAGGTACAACAGCACTGATGGAGCCAAAAGTATCGCCAAACCATCGTTTCGAATGGTTGAATTATATCCTTACTAAACATGCATAGAACTAGATTTAAAATTTTTAGTAATAAAATTGTATACTTTCCATTTTTTGAAATGTTAAATGCTTAAATTTTATATGACTGTTACCTTCGTAAATTATATCGATTGATTGATTACAATATTATATCACAGTAAATGCAATTTTAAACCAATTAAATGTAATTATTTTTAATTAAATTTATCTTTATCAAAGAGTATGCAAAAGCTCTCATTGAATAACTGATTTTTCACAATGTGGACGATAATCCATCAGTCAACTAATCAAATACAAACAATTTTCAATAAAATGCATGTTTACGCATACATAGAAGGTACATATGGACTTTTGATTTCCTATATAAAAAATACAGGGTGTTCCATTTGAATTTAAAAAGTTTTGTCGGTTTTAAGTTTTTGAAATGTAACGTAAAAAATGGGACACACATAATTTTCTTCGGATCATTTTGATAGTAGAAGTAGTGCATCTCTTGTTCTTTCTGTGTTCCGAAAAGCAAGTGAAAACTTCCAGAACAAAGATAGATATAAGGACTTTTCGATACGCTTGCATCTGTCAAAATTTTTATAAAATGTCGATTACCTCAAAAACCGTTATGTTTAGGTACAGGAAAGCTTTAACAGTTTTGATTTATTTTTAATTTATCATGTCAATAATGTGATAATATATAGGGTGTTCCATTTAAAATAACGAAGTTGACGGTATAACCGGAAGTGCTAGGTCGATGGCATTATTTTCATTAAAGAGAGCATATCAGATAACGCCCGTAAACAAAATTTCAGCGTCAAATTATCTGTGGTTTCTCCGAAACGTTTAATAGGCCACTTACCGTGAAGAACCCTGTATAATCTATACCTGTTACTGAAAAAGTGCCTTTTTGAAAAATGAGTATTTTAAATAAAGCCAGAACCGTCAAGAGAATTGTCTCCAGAGAAAAGAGAGAAGTTAAAAATAGTTTTAAACTGCAAAGTCCATTCGAACCCTGCCTTGTTTTTGCATTCAGACAATAAATCTTTGTACTCCGGTGAGATCCGGGCAATGTTAAATTCAAGAGAGAAAATCCACTGTACTTCGTTGTCCTACTATCAAGTGTGCTTTCTACTACTGATTTACAGCAAAGAATGTACGTACATACATATGTCGTATGGATAACACGAATTAGAAGATACTGTGTTTAATATTCAAAAGAGAAGCGACCATTATTAAATTATTAAAATTGTTTTCAGAGGATTTGTTTGGGCTTTTGTAAGGGAGATTTTCTTTAGTAATTATATTGAAATATTAAAATTAAACGTAAGCTGCTGTCAATTTGCCTAATTTGCTGTATAAAATTTAAGCTTTTGCTTGAAAATCCTTAATCAACGTTGACATTTGAATGGGTTGAATGAATAATTTTACATTAAATCTTCTATCAACCATTTCAGTACCTCAACAGAAGACGTAGAACAAAACAGTAATTGCAAGAAACTGACTTTTCATATATTTCAATAATTTTAAGATAACAAATTCCTCGTTCCGAATTAGAACTAAATTTTTTTAACTGGAATGGAGACAAAAGCCTTGTTTTACTTAGTTGAGATCTCAGTTGATGTCACCTAATTGGCACGTCAGTTTTCAGAATAACTTTAATTAGCTGAGATTCGGGTAAATAAAACATGACTAATATTTATTGTAATTTACAATATTTAAATAATTAAATAACACAAAACGATAATTATAATAGATAGGTCAGTTCAAGGTCAAATGTAGAGAATCAATTGCCAACAAAGTAAAACAATATATCTATACGTTCTTGAGGTAGGTGAATGCGAATTATGTGTCCGCATGACACGATCAGGTCTGGGTTAAGGTCAGTTCAAGGTCAAATGTAGGGAATCAAAATTGCCAACAAAATAAACTAATGTATCTATACGTTCTTGAGGTCGGTGAACGCGAATCCTTTGTCCGTTTGACCCGATTAGCTCTGGTTGAAGGTCAGTTCAAGGTCAAATGTAGAGAATCAATTTCCGACAAAGAAAATCAATATATCTATACGTTCTTGAGGTCGGTGAATGCGAAACTTGTGTCCGTTTGAACGATCAGGTCTGGGTTAAGGTCAGTTCAAGGTCAAATATAGGGAATCAGCTGCCAGCAATGTAAACCAATGTATTTATACGTTTTTGGGGTCGCTGAATGCGAATTTATTTGACCCGATTAGCTCTGAAAGTCAGTTCAAGGTCAAATGTACAGAATCAATTGCCCACAAAGTAAACCCATATATCTGCATGTTTTTGGGGTTGCTGAATCCGAATTCGGAATCCGTTTGACCTGATCATGTTTGCTAAATACTCTCAAGTACTAAGTTTAAGCATTCATGCGTATTAAAATTTGAGTAACAAATAAGAAAGAAAGAAAGAAAGAAAGAAAGAAAGAAAGAAAGAAAGAAAGAAAGAAAGAAAGAAAGCTTTAACTCTGAGCCCGTGAATCTTCTAGATAATTGTTTTTACATGACAAAATTCTAGTATCAATAAACCTATTTAAGTAAGCTTTAAACCAATGCGTCAGTTCATGCTGCATGTTTGTTAATTTACACAGTCCGTGTCGATTGGGAAAAAATTTGAAGACAAGAGGTTTTTTGCCTTGATGAATCACATGAAATCACTATATCTCACTACGATGGAATCGAGACTACTACTCACTTTTGTGGTATCTAACTATTTTATTGTCAAAAGATCTGCGAAATGGATTTCTTTTACGTTTTCTCACAGATCTTTTGACAACAAAATAGTTCAATACCATAAAAGTGAGTAGTAGTCCCAATATCATAATAGTGAAATGTAGAGTGATCTTAACTTAACTTATCTTGAAAAAATTTTCTCAAGAATTTCAACTAAATATTTTTAAAGTAAGGATATATTTTCGGGTTTTATACTCCATGAAATATTTTCACTATTCTGAATACGTCCTGTCCACTTTCATGACTTCAATCTGACTGCGTGCAATAGTTTACTTCTTTGGAATATTTAAAAGTGTACATAGGTTGTAGACTTACTTTTGGTAACATTGGTAACTTTTGATTCAGAGCTTACAAATGACTTACTAATTTGTGAACGTAAAATTGTCTGGAATCGCAACAAAGAAGCTTCGAGTACTTCGCCTCCAAAAATGTTTTTCTGTATATCTCTTTATTGTGCGTGCGTCTTACAAGTTTTAATTTTTAACTTACAAAAAGTTACGAACAACTTACTAAGTAATGAAAAAACAATATTAAATTTGACGTCACAAGCGAGGCTAACTTCGCGGATCCTTTATTTCATTCATTAAATAATTCCTTTACAGAACTTAAAGATAAAATCTTACTTCATTCGTATTATGCTGATATATTGCTTAAACTTTTATCCAGTTCTAATATTTGATAACTTCTATGCAAAATATCCCAAGGCCTCTCTCCCAGTACAAGTCGATAAGGGCAGAGATTCAATTCAAGCAATTGGGTAGTGCTCCGATTTCAATAATAGATGTAATCCGAACTGTTACGACCTCGAGTTGGATTGAGAAAATCTCACTAAGAATTTGTATTTAGGAACTTCGTACCTACATTTTGTAAACCGTCTTCATATAGGATTTTACGATTTTACTTGTACGTGTATGTTTTACTCGATAAAATTAATATTTACAATTTTTTTCCAAATATCTTCTTTACGTCTTAAATAAAAATGATACAATTTTGCTTGTGTTAATACAAATTTTCAGTTGTGTAAAAGCATTTCAATTGAGGGTGGTGGGGGAAGCCTAACGGACAATTTGGTCCATATTTTTTATCTTCGATTTTTTATTCTTCTGACGTGAAATAAAAAACTATATTAATATTAGAAACAATATGAAATTTTTCGAATTTGATGTCAGAAGTTTCAAAAAGTCGAGGATAAACAAATTATGATTCAAAAAAGTTGGAATAAGAATAATTTAATAGAAAAAGAAACAACTTAAACAACAGAAATAACATACAATTTGCACTGATAAATTATAGAAAGTGTCAAAATGATCACCGTTATCTCAGACATAAATTTATTCTTCGTCGAAAATTGAAGTTTACTCAATCCAATAACTGCTGATTGTTTCTAAAGAATGTGCACTTATCCGTAATGCGATTCCACAATTTTGCTCGAGACGCAATTGGCGAGGAATACACAAATTCTTTTAACGTTCTCCAAAGAAGGAAGTCGCATTTGTTGAGGTCTGGTGATTGTGCAGGCCAAAGTTGTGGGCAATTATTTCCTCTTTCAATCCATTTATTTGCATACTGGTGGTTTAAAAAGTCTCTAACAATATTACTAAAATGAGGGGGTGCTCCATCATGCTTAAACCTATGTTCCAGTCTGAGTTGTAGTGACGCCTCATCAAGTAGATCCGGGAGAGATACATTCTAAATAAATTTCGAAATTTAGTCGATTCGGTAAAATAACTGGACCAATTAAATACCGATCAATAACACTCACGTTGGAAATGTCGAGGAGTTACTAAATCAGGATTTACATCGGAATACTCATGATAGTTATGTAAAGTAATATCTGCGGGTGAATCAAGCATCAGGAAAGAGAATCTCCTTTAGAAAATTAATGCCNGTATGTTTTACTCGATAAAATTAATATTTACAATTTTTTTCCAAATATCTTCTTTACGTCTTAAATAAAAATGATACAATTTTGCTTGTGTTAATACAAATTTTCAGTTGTGTAAAAGCATTTCAATTGAGGGTGGTGGGGGAAGCCTAACGGACAATTTGGACCATATTTTTTATCTTCGATTTTTTATTCTTCTGACGTGAAATAAAAAAATATATTAATATTAGAAACAACATGAAATTTTGATGTCAGAAGTTTCAAAAAGTCGAGGATAAACAAACTATGATTCAAAATGACCATTCAGCATAAATACATATATCCACAGAAATATTGGCTATGAATTTAAACGTCAATCTTGACGATCAGGAAAAAAGTTGGAATAAGAATAATTTAATAGAAAAACAATCAACTTAAACAACAGAAATAACATACAATTTGCACTGATAAATTATAGAAAGTGTCAAAATGATCACCGTTCTCTCAGACATAAATTTATTCTTCGTCGAAAATTGAAGTTTACTCAATCCAATAACTGCTGATTGTTTCTAAAGAATGTGCATTTATCAGTAATGCGATTCCACAATTCTGCTCGAGACGCAATTGACGAGGAATACACAAATTCTTTTAACGTTCTCCAAAGAAAGAAGTCGCATTTGTTGGGATCTGGTGATAGTGGAATCCAAACTTATGAGTAATTATTTCCTCTTTCAATCCATTTATTTGAATACTGGTTGTTTAAAGAGTCTCTAACTTAATTACTAAAATGAGGGGGTGCTCCATCATGCTTAAACCTATGTTCCAGTCTGAGTTGTAGTGACGCCTCAACAAGTAGATCCGGGAGAGTGTTTTAGATACATTCTAAATTTTCGAGATTTAGTCGATTCGGTAAAATAACTGGACCAATTAAATACCGATCAATAACACTCACGTTGGAAATGTCGAGGAGTTACTAAATGAGGATTTACATCGGAATACTCATGATAGTTATGTAAAGTAATATATCTGCGGGTGAAACAAGTATCAGGAAAGAGAATCTCCTTTAGAAAATTAATGCCTTGTTGTCAAATAAACCGACAGAAATTCACTCGTTTAACCAAATCATTCGGTAACAATTCTTGCACATTTTGGATATGATATGGGTGTAGTAGATTACGTCTGTTCACTCGGTGCACATAAGTTTGCGATATACTAGTTTGTCGAGATAGAATTCTAGTACTAATATGTGGGTCATCTTCAATTGTATTCAAAATAAGTTCTTCGTCTTATGCCCTGATTGCAATAGCAAGTTCTCGAGTGTTACTGAAAAACTTGCCTGTTTCTCAAGCCCATCTTTCAATATTGGAAAATGTTTCTCTATAGAGGAATACACGATTTGGAAATCTTCTCCGATATTCTTCAACACTTCTGTAATTTTCTTCACAGAAACCTAACATTAATAACATGTCACCTTGTTCGTTAAATGAAAACTTCCCGGCCCTTTTCAAAACACTTAGCAAACAATTACTAAAATAAATTGACTTTTTCCCTGATCGACAAGTTCATGGCCAACTTTTAAATTTTCGATGATTTTAAATATTCGTGTTTTTGTTGAAAACGACACATTTTTTTTAAAACAAACAATAGCAAGAAAAGTTTTAGAATTAAATTCCCCATAAAATAAAATGTAATAATTTTTTAAGTTTAACGGGTTAAATAATTCTATCACATTTTAATAGTGCATCATCCCTTATCAACTCTTTAAAATCCTTCAATTGAACTCTCCTTACTGTCGATTTTTAAACAATTCAACATCGGTTGAGTATATAGTATATATTATATTATTATAAAAATGGCAAAGGTCCCAACACTGAGCCCTGCGGTACTCCGGAGATAACATCAAAACTATTTTTCGTGATAGACTTTAAAATTTATTACAGTAAATTACTTTTGCAATTTCCAGTTTCTTAAAATACCCTTATTTTTTTAAATAAATTACATGTCTCCCCCATTCAATGTTCTTTGTCCTTTAGCAGCCTTAGTTTAGTAGTCTATTGTTGTTCTGTTAATCACATAGGAGTCTAACTACGAATCCAAAGCCTACTAAAATTATTTTACCTTCCATTTGCGGACGACATTTATTGGCAGGATGACATTCAAGGTAAAAAAAGGGTTCTTGATTTAGTGTTATAGGTACATTTTACGTGATAGGTAAAGACATAATTCTTTATTGATTAAGAAAAGAAAATTTCAGGCAATCTTTGCCATAAACCAAGTAAATATTCCATTTTATCATACACAACATTTGCAAATATTGAGACTAGAACACATTTTCCTTTGATTTTCTAATATTTGCTGCTGGCAAACTATCGTAAATCATAATTCATCTAAACCCATACATCATAAATTTGTTTGTGCACCAATTCAGCCATAAAGCTTATATAATTTTATCATTAAAAAAATGTAGATATATAAATGTAACACTACGGATATGTTTTAGTGGCTGAAATACCATAAATCTATACTCGTTTATTTGGTTTAATGTATTGTTACTGATATACGCTTTTATTTGAGTAATAAATGTACAGATAAGGACAGTAATGGGACACAGTTGCTGGAGAGATATCAGGAATAAATCAGCAAAAAATTCAAACGGAATATTCGTTTTATTTTGTGTCGTGAATTAAATAAATTACTCTGGAAGCTGGCTTTGGTGACTGTTGCAGCTTTTATAATATCTGGTGATAAAATATGGATTATCGTCTTCGATGCTGCTATGTTGGCCAAAACCAGATGTTGCACTCGACCTAGTACGACGAAAATAGTTGCAAATTGGTTATAGTGGCGTTGTTTTAAATTAGTGCAATGTTCCTCATAAAAGGAAACGTTAAGTAAATAAATGTTAAAGGAAAATAGCTCCATATATGTATAATAGTCCAGGGAACCAAGGGAATTCTTTCGGATAGAACCGATTGACGTGAAATTTGGACTGTAAGTATAAAATAGCTCAAGAAACAACAGTTATATAGTGCCGATGAGCGCTTCTGCCCAGGGGGTGGAAGCCCCTAGGGGGTGAAAAATAAAAAAAATAAAAATTAAATAAATAAAATATTGAAATTAACCCCAGGAATCGATAAAAAAAGTATCTTATGGACATTTTCGATAAGTCCATATTTTCTGAGTTATTGATGATTGAAAATGTACATTTAAAAATAAAACGTTTTTCATCAGTTTTTCTCGAATAACTCGGAACGTCTATTACATTCTATGAAAAAAAAAACATCAAGAAAATGAGAATGTTGACGCCATTGGATAGAGCGAGAAAAGTAGTAATATAAATATGCAATTTATTTTAAAATTTGTTTTCAAATAAAGCCAGAAAAAAATAAAACGATTTTGCAAAATTTCGGGTTTTTCCGGAATTTTAAAATTTTCTATACGGCATATTGTTAGGTATAAAAAAAACACAACTTTTTCCTAATTTGCGCCGTATCCCGTATCTCTTACCGTTTCCTAGATCCTAATTCTATCCCATCCTTATCTTGAATTATTATACGATTTCTTAAATTTAAAGAAATGGCGGAGTCGCCGGGAAAATTAAAGCCGATAAAATAAAAGTATAAAAAGTTTTTAAAATCCTTTGGTGATCTTTCGTGTCGATGTTATTGCACATCCATAAGGAAATTCAACTTTTTAAGCAAATTTATTCACCCCCGTTGCTTCATTGTTTGTTTACCAACATCGCCTAAGAAAAATATGTAGTATCATGTAGAATGATATGAATTGTTATGAATTGAATTGTATTTTTATGTTTATGAGCGCCTTTATCTTTATAATATGAGACTCTTTCAATTTTGGGTGTGGGTTCCTAAGTGTTCTATTATTTTTTTATTATTTTGATTTTAATTTGAACATTTATTTCAATCTATTGAGATATTATGCTAGTTTCTTTAAATAAAAGATGTATTACTATGACAAGTTTCCATATATTGAAATAATTAGATAGGTTGACACAATAAATAATGGTTGTTGTAATTATTTATTTCTAGGTTATACAATAAACATTCCCTCTTTGATTTTTGTTCTACCACAGTGCATGCTATTAATTTTACTGTATGTAGTTCAATTGAAAAAATTTTTATCTGTGAAATTTATATAGCGCTTTATTCGATGTAATTTGCAAATTTGCTTTTTATGTGTGTCGACACTTACGTAAATATTTCTTTCGACTGGTGAATGGGCTGTATTGCTGATTCCGTAGTATGTCAACGCGCTGTACCCTCGCTGCTTCTACGTTTCGCCGCGAGAACTGCCGAAGTATCCCAGACGCTGTCACCGGAACTTTCCCAAGTGGAAACACAGTGCACTATATTTTTAAATTTCACTTGTCACTTTTTTGCGTTAAAGTTTTACAAATTTATCCAAACTCAATTTGTTGTAGTTGTATCTGTTACTTGTTGATGCTGCTTAATGTATTTTCGGGCTAATGTAGTTCCCATAAATGTACCATTCGGACTTCTGACAGTCAAATACACTTTGGCGTTTTTCCCCAAGGTGACTACGTGAGTATACTAACTTTTAATAATTTGTTGAAAATAACACCTTGCACTTGTTTTTTAGGAGCAACACTTGCGATGTGGTCGCTACAGACGAACATGGAAGACTGGCTGCGGCAGCCAGTCTTCCATGTTCCGATAGTATTTGCAAAAATCCCTAGAATTTCCCTATTTCCTTAGTAAAAATAATTTCAGTCAATTGTCCCTAGAACTAGGGACAATTCCCTAGACCTGGCATCATTGTGGCTGCCTAGAGCCCAGATATTGGTTTTATTGAAACTGTGAAACAATTGACTGTTTCTATAGCAACGAAATAAATGTAATTTTGGAACTTTAATTTTACAAATACTGACTTTTAACTGGATTTGGGATGCATGAACTGTTCATTTTCAGATTCTTTGCATTTTTATGCGTCTGTTGACACTACTACACCTTTCTAGGTTAAGTTGAAGGCTATTTCAGAATGTTGCATATTTTTACAAAGTTCACCCTTATTTTACTACATGGATTAATTTCCAGAATGTCTGTCCTTTCTATGAATTTAGTACTGTCTATACAACACCTTTTACATAGTCTTTATACATTTCTTCAGATACAAACGAGCAAAAGTTTTTTAACACCCCGCTCCGACAAACATTTTTGCAGTCTAAACAACAAATTGACCTTTGGTTGGAATTTTAATGAATTAAATGGAACGATGAGAGTCTCTTACATACTACACATATGCTTTTTTAGTCTAGAAACATTTTTACACTAAGAAATTTTCAAGAATTTAACGGAACGATAACTGTCAAAACTAATATGTTACATAACTGCTTTCACCGAAGTATAGGTCTGATTCCACATATAAATTCTACATTCAGGTACACTATATTTCATTTATCTATTAGTTTTATTGCATGACTCGAACCTATATGTGAAATACCTAAATATCTAAAAAATTATTTTAATATAGCTGTGGCTTTTATTTTTTTAAATTATTTTTGTACAAAAACCATCAAAGTTGTCTAAATGTGAAATATATAAAAATACCATAGAAAATTAATTTTCCACTATAGACCTTTTTACTAGTGACGTCACATACGCCAAATAATAGGCAACCCCATGGTACACATTAAGAACCTTTCAATATTTTTACTTGATCGATTTTCGACCTTATACATAATTGTACTTTAGACATAAATGCCAAAAAATTTCTTCTTTGTCATGATCTTATGTATCGCGATATTCTGACAATATTAGAAATATTTAAGAAACTTCAAACCCCAAGTGACAAACTAAAAGAATTATAGAATTTGTATATTTTTTATAGAACAATATTGACTTTTATAGTAATTAATCAGTTAAAATTATATCAATGTTACTGAGCATGCGCATTAAAGATAATTTCATGTAAGCGAAGTAGCCTCGCAACAGGGTATCATTCAAGAAAAGTTTGGTTAAGGTTAAGAGTACGTCTATAATAAACTACTTGAATAAAAAACACTCGATAAACACACTGTCACACAATAGTACCAAAAACAATAAAAATACTTATAGACCGATCAAAATAACTCATTTAAAGGGGAAAATAAAGAAAATTGTTACCTAGACTTTTATAAGTGGAAATGGTAAAGGGGCTTATGATAAACGAAAAAAGAAATAAATGCGTGAGCAGGGGTGGCGGAGGGTTGATTTGGGGGGTTGAAAAGTTATGAAAAATTGTATCATTGGGATTTCTGGCGAAAGTTGACGTCAAACAAAAAAGTATCCGATACAAAAGTTGTAGATCATGCCAAAATCTACAACTTTTGTGGGAGTCACTTTTTAACATAACCTCAAAATTTCCGAGAAAAATGCGAAAAACAGGTTTTTTTCTGATTTTTCGTTTTTTATTTCTCATTTCCGCAAAAATAATTTAATTTTGACGATACTTGGTGAAAGAATACCTTTCTCTGTCTTAAATAATCTCAAATTTTTTTTGAATAAAAAAATCAAGAAGTTTCTGAGATATTCATTTTTTTCGACCTGAAACACTTTTTTTCAAAGAAAAATTCTACTTAAAAAAATCATCGTACAGAATTCTGCCGGTAATCATGTTTTTCGTTTTGACATATACTTTTTGGTGAAATAAAAAAATTTGTAATCACAGCTCAACAACATGCTCAAAAATGCAAAGTAAAAAATGACTTGCAACAATGAATTTTTCAGTTATTGTTGATAATTTGTTTAAATTAAAAAATATTCAAAAACTGATTGCACCATTCAATTCTACGGAAAAAAATAAAAAAAAAACTGTCTCATTGTTTGACCCAAAACAATTTTTATATAGTATTGCTATAAACAAGTCGAATAGTGAATAAATAAAATAAATAATATTTTTTTCCGTAGGATCGATTAGTGTACTTATTTTTTTTAAAGCTTGTTGAATTCATAGATATACAGTGTGTCCAAGATAAAGATGGGATAGCATTAGGATCTAGGAAACGGTAAAAGATACGGGGTGGCTCAGATTAGAAAAAAGTTGTGTTTTTTTTTATACTACTACTATAACAATATGCTGTTTAGAAAGTTTTAAAATTCCGGCTAGTTCTGGACATATCCGGAAAAACCCGAAATTTTGGTAAATTGTTTAAATTTTTCTGGCTTTATTTGAAAACGAATTTTAAAATAAATTACATATTTACAATGCCACTTTTTTCGGTCTATACAATGGCGTCAACATTTTTGCAATCCTACGTTTCGTCTTCGAGGGGCCACCATCGGGTTAATTTTTTTAAATACGTCGCTGCTATTTTTATGACAAAATCTAATCATTTTTAATTTTGAATTAGGGGATATTACTATTGTAATTGCTTAAAAAGTTTTTAGCTTGTTTTAAAAAAATTATTTTATTAAAAATTAAAAGGATTTTCGTTATACACACAAATTCATTTTGTGAAAATATAAAAATCTATTAACGTTTATTTCAGTATTGTGTTATGATGTAATATTCTTTATTAATTTTTAAAGGTTTTAATGCAGTATAAATCGAGCATTTTATAAAATACTTTGCAGAAAATTTATATCACTGTATCGTAAGAAAAATATGTTTGATTTGATTTGTACATAAAGTTTGAACAAATAAAAAATAATATATACGACTTCTTAAAACTAATTGTACGTTACGTTAGCAGTTAACTTCAATAACGAACGCAATTATAACTTTCCAACAACACCCAGAAAGAAAACGCAGTCGTCAGTCGTCACCTCCATTCGCTCCAAGTCAGTTTATTAAATGATCACGCGCGCGTTATCGGTCGGCTTATTAGCTAAACAGTAGGCAAGATGGTGCGGGGGGAGGGTCGGCGATCGCATCAAGCGAAGCGAGGCGCTTGAATTTTATTCTCGCGTCCGTAATTTTTTTGCGATTACTCCTAAGATATTCATTTAAATTATATGGTGTAAAAGAGTAAAATAATGTGCATGAAATGCTTAAAGCCTCTAACTTATTTAAAATGATAAGGATTAATACCGTATTTGTGT
>NW_019416906.1:122336-129241 GCF_000390285.2 Anoplophora glabripennis | reverse complement strand
TCTTTGAAAAAAAAGTGTTTCAGGCCGAAAAAATTAATATCTCAGAAACTTCTTGATTTTTTTATCTAAAAAAATTTGAGGTTATTTAAGACAGAGAAAGGTATTCTTTCACCAAGTTTCGTCAAAATTAAATTATTTTTGCGGAAATGAGAAATAAAAAACGAAAAATCAGAAAAAAAAAGTTTTTCGCATTTTTCTCGGAAATTTTGAGGTTATGTTAAAAAGTGACTTCTACAAAAATTGTAGATTTTGGCATGATCTACAACTTTTGTATTGGATACTTTTTTGTTCGACGTCAACTTTCGCCAGAAATCCCGATGATAAAATGTTTCATAACTTTTCAACCCTCCGCCTCCCCTGCTCACGCATTTATTTTTTTTAGGTTTATTATAATCCCTTTTATCATTTCCATTTATAAAAGTCCAGGTAACAATTTTTTTTTTCTTCAAGTGTAATTTCGTTGGTAGAACTAGGAAATGACAAGATTAAACAAAAGATAAGAAAATAAGCTAATGATGACAGCGATGACTTATCACCTGTCACCTTTCGGAGAATGCGCATTTGAATAACGCGGCTAATGTTAAATTTTTACTTTATTTAAATTTAGGAATTTCCTTTATATCGTTTTTTGTAAGTTTTAAGCACATTAGTGTATCTATTTTACGAATCATGTGTTGGTTGTTCTTAAATACTTCTAAATCCTTGTAAAAATAAATTAATTTGAAGTTGTTTATTTATATAGTACCTATGTAAATAGTACACAAAGGTCAGATTCGGTCTCTAAAGAATCTATTGAACCTATTGTGAATTTGAAAAACTTATAGTTTGTTTTGAAACACCAAAGAATGTGCGGGAGAGGGTACAGTATATTATTTGCTAGGTCGCTTAATAATATATGTTTTTCTTCCGGTAAACATTCTGCCCCTGGGAAAAAATAAAGCGGAAATATCTACTCATAAAGGACATAAAAACAGATTAACAGGTCCTAAGGGAAAACTTTAACAAGGTGGGTTATTTAATCTAGTAAGAAAAGTTGAGGCAAGAGCAAAGTTGGCTACGTTTTACTTTAATACTATACACTGTTTGCAAAATATGCTTCAAAAGTTAATGTTGACAGAGCTTTGTATACAATTTTGCTGTATTCGTTTAATTCATGTATATATATCACGCATGTACACAGTCTTTATTAACAATGTCTGTATTTTAATATCAGATGTATAATATGATATTTGTAGAATTTATTAAAAATTAAAAGGATTTTCGTTATACACACAAATTCATTTTGTGAAAATATAAAAATCTATTAACGTTTATTTCAGTATTGTGTTATGATGTAATATTCTTTATTAATTTTTAAAGGTTTTAATGCAGTATAAATCGAGCATTTTATAAAATACTTTGCAGAAAATTTATATCACTGTATCGTAAGAAAAATATGTTTGATTTGATTTGTACATAAAGTTTGAACAAATAAAAAATAATATATACGACTTCTTAAAACTAATTGTACGTTACGTTAGCAGTTAACTTCAATAACGAACGCAATTATAACTTTCCAACAACACCCAGAAAGAAAACGCAGTCGTCAGTCGTCACCTCCATTCGCTCCAAGTCAGTTTATTAAATGATCACGCGCGCGTTATCGGTCGGCTTATTAGCTAAACAGTAGGCAAGATGATGCGGGGGGAGGGTCGGCGATCGCTTCAAGCGCAGCGAGGCGCTTGAATTTTATTCTCGCGTCCGTAATTTTTTTGCGACTACTCCTAAGATATTCAATTAAATTATATGGTGTAAAAAAGTAAAATAATGTGTATGAAATGCTTAAAGCCTCTAACTTACTTAAAATGATAAGAATTATTACGGTATTTGTGTAAATAGCATTCCAATTACCGCTTTATAATTGCCCATTTTTTAAAGTATTAAAATGGATATAGTATGTTATCTTTAACATATAGACATATGCCAACGCAGACTTTTCTGTAGCCATATATAAGATACACAATTCCACCATACATTGATACACTACATAGACTTTCGGACCCCCCGGCTCGGACGCGAGGCGCGGGGTCACGAGGCGACCGCGCGACCTGGTCGAATCACGGCGATACGAAATTAATTTCGTTGCGCATTATACGATTTTGTTATATCTCCTAAGGTATTCATTTAATTTGCATGGTGTAAAGGGAAAAAATAATCTTCATGAAATGCTCAAGCCAACTAACGTATTTAAAATGATAAAGATTAATACCGTATTTGTGTAAATAGCTTTCCAATTACCGCTTTATAATTGCCCATTCTTTAAAGTATTAAAATGGATATAGTATGTTATCCTTAAGAGATAGACATATGCCATCCCGGACTTTTCTGTAGATAAGATACACAATTCTACCACACATTATTTTGTTATATCTCAAAGGGTTTAGGCAGCGTTTTTGTTGAAAGCTCCCCAGACGGCTTATTTTTTTCCGACACGTGCAACAAATATCGTTAATGTATACAAAAACTTAACAAATTATATACTAAACATGCACAAAATATTATATTCATTTCTCTTGTCATATGGCATGATGCACCATCACATTGTAACAAAAGCCGGGGCGCGTGGTAATTTATTTGTTAATTCTCGGAACGGATGGGCCAAAAAGTAAAATATTTCAGTCAACACTAATTACCGAAAGTTAAGGGCTCTCAAGTAGGTTTAGCGTCGTCCTTTGGAGAAATTTAGCAATATTTTTTAACAAGTTCACTTAGACTGTCGGGGCCATATGTTGAGCATAAAATGAAAAATCGATTTTTCAAATAACGCGCGAAATGAATTCTAAAGAACGTAGGAAGAATAAGTGGTTAGAAGTTGCTAGAAATATAGTAATAGATCAAATAGCTGGTTTTTAGGCGGACTTTCCAAGCTATAAGAATAGATTAAAACAAATTTACTAATCCGTCCCGTATTGCTACACGAAGTCACTAGAGAAAGGCTAGGGTTACTTGCGAGTTCAGTTAGCCACAGAATTATTGATATAAGTATAAGTCCAGTAAATTAGGTAATTATTAACATAGTATAGTTATACCAAAGCGTCCCGATATTCAGGAGCCCACCAATAAGATAAAAACATAATCTTCTGGACCCAAGAAATGGGCGTGTCGAAGCGAGGTGTCGAATTCAAGAGAGATTTCCGAAAAAACAGGCAGATTTTCCTTAGGTTTCACATTGAGCAGTCTACTTAGTTTTAGAGTCTCGGGTTAATTTAACAATGGATAAAGTGACTCCAAATTTTGCTATGGATCGCGCATTCCCTTAATTTCGGTACGCTGTGGCGTGTAAATAAATTAATTAAAAACACTGTTCGAGCCCGTTGTGTCGTTGTTTTGTTTGTTTGTTTTGTTTTTATTGTTATTAAAACCCCTCCTGGAAGTTTTGGTGTGTCTTTCTTGTTCTTCCAACTTAAGTGTCACCCTATACAACCAACCACTGGATTACTTTGTACATGAGCGACATACGATAAGTGTCTGGTATTCATTCTCTGAACGTGCAACATTTCTAAGTTCCCACGTATTAATTAAAGTATAATGATAATTATGAACTCCGAGAATTAAATAGTAAACTCTTTTGAAATCCAGACTCGTTATGATACTGGTCATAACGATATATAGATAAATAAAGAAATAACCCCTCAAGTTACAACATAGAGGGAAACAAGTAACTGTTTTGTTAAACGATCATTTCCCGAATAAATCAACAAGGTCAAGTAGCATGGCCACCGTGTTCTCCAGATCTAAATCTTTTGGACTTTTATTTATGGGGACATATGAAGCAGCTTGTCTACCATGTTGGAATCACTACCCGTTAACCGGATAACGAAATGATCCAAATCTCATGCATCCGCCGATATGACGCTTGCATTCGAGCCGAAGGTAAACATTCTGAACAATTTTTATAGTATTAAGATTTTTTAATTTGGTTAATAAAGGTTAACTAATGTTTAAAATTTAAACACAAATAATAATAATTATTATTATACAGGCTACTTTGATTGAAATAAGAATAATATTTTTTTTAATTATTGTAACTTCTAAACAAAAACGAATTATGTTCATATAAGAAAAAATGTGTGAAATTAACCCAGATAACTGTCAAAGTTTGTCATAGAGCTTGTTGAACACTTTGTATACGTGTTAATTTCCCGTGGAACGATGTTTTTTTATAATTAATAAAATTTAAAGTTTGATCACGGAAGATGTGTTGTACTTCGGTTTAGATACTGGTACAACAAGTATATTTTCATAATTACAAACTCATTTGTTTTCAGTAAATTTTACTTACATGAAGTTTGCAGCAGAATGTAATTACACTAATTATATGCAAAAGTTTTAAAGCAGTTCCTTTATGTTGATGCAGTAGCTTTAGGTTAATCTTAACAATTTCTTTTTACTGTCCAGTAAAATATTTATTCAGTGCCCAATTACCCTTGTTTTTTAAATACAAGTACCAACCATTCACTTTTTATTTTTAATTTTATTCCTAAATTTATTCCACTCGACGATTTTAAAACAAAGACTCAAATTTGTTTAATTCTTCTGTTATTCAAATTCAAATAAAACTGAAGACTAGATGAAAAAATACTTTTATGAAACAATGCAATATTTTCGTTCCTTTAGAAGGATTCCTTTGTCTCTTAATTCGAGACTATTGAAGAGCTCACACAAAGTCTATGTTATCTGAAAACTACCTTATATTCCTATAATCACAAAGGAATAATTTATGAAACTGCAAATTGAAAAAAAAAACAACTGATATACAGGGATGGCCAAAAGTACGGAATAAAATNAGGCATATATAAGATACACAATTCCACCATACATTGATACACTACATAAACTTTCGGACCCCCCGGCTCGGACGCGGGGCGCGGGGTCACGGGGCGCCCGCGCGGCCCGGTCGAATCACGGCGACAGGAAATTAATTTCGTTGCGCATTATTTTGATTTTGCTATATCTCCTAAGGTATTCATTTAATTTGCATGGTGTAAAGGAAAAAAATAATCTTCATGAAATGCTCAAGCCAACTAACGTATTTAAAATGACAAAGATTAATACCGTATTTGTGTAAATAGCTTTCCAATTACCGCTTTATAATTGCCCATTTTTTAAAGTATTAAAATGGATAGAGTATGTTATCCTTAAGAGATAGACATATGCCATCGCGGACTTTTCTGTAGACCTATATAAGATACACAATTCCACCATACATTATTTTGTTATATCTCAAAGGGTTTATGCAGCGTTTTCGTTGAAAGCTCTCAGACGGCTTTTTTTTCCGACACCTCCAACAAATATCGTTAATGAATACAAAAACTTAACAAATTACATATATACTAAAACCTTCCTCGAGAACCACTCTATCCATTGGTGAAAACAGCATGAAAATCGGTGCAGTAGTTTTTGAGTTTATCGCGAACAGACAGACAGACAGACGCGGCGGAGGACTTTGTTTTATAATATGTAGTGATAGTGATTAACGAGTATGCAGATATTGTCATTGTGCTAAACAAGCAGCCTGAGAGTACCGATGAAGATATCCAAATAGGCATTAACCTGCCGACACAGTCACATCAGAAAAAGGTACATAACCCCGCTCCAAAAAAGGCCGTTCATCATATTGAAGTGAATGTACAAAATGAAGATGATGTAACAGATGCCGTCATTGGCAACTCTTCTTACTGTTCGGCGTATAGCAAGTAATCTTAACCTTACCACCGTATTTTGTATGGCGTGTATTGGAGGAAATGTTACATCCGTTTCATCGCCAATATGTACAATCGTTACTTACATGCTGGTTACTTCATGCAACAACATGCACAAAATATTAGATTCATTTCTCTTGTCATATGGCATGATGCACCATCACATTGTAACAAAAGCCGGGGCGCGTGGTAATTTATTTGTTAGTTCTCGGAACGAATCGGCCAAAAAGTAAAATATTTCAGTCAACACTAATTATCGAAAGTTAAGGGCTCTCAAGTAGGTTTAGCGTCGTCCTTTGGAGAAATTTAGCAATATTTTTTAACAAGTTCACTTAGACTGTCGGAGCCATATGTTGAGCATAAAATTAAAAATCGATTTTTCAAATAACGCGCGAAATGAATTCCAAAGAACGTAGGAAGAATAAGTGGTTAGAAGTTGTTAGAAATATAGTAATAGATCAAATAGCTGGTTTTTAGGCGGACATTCCAAGCTATAAGAACAGATTAAAAAAAAAATACTAATCCGTCCCGTATTGCTACACGAAGTCACTAGAGAAAGGCTAGGGTTACTTGCGAGTTCAGTTAGTCACAGAATTATTTATATAAGTGTAAGTCCAGTCAATTAGGTAATTATTAACATAGTATAGTTATACCAAAGCGTCCCGATATTCAGGAGCCCACCAATAATATAAAAACATAAACTTCTGGACCCAAGAAATGGGCGTGTCGAAGCGAGGTGTCGAATTCAGGAGAGATTTCCGAAAAACAGGCAGTTTTTCCTTAGGTTTCACATTGAGCAGTCTACTTAGATTTAGAGTCTCGGGTTAATTTAACAATGGATAAAGTGACTCCAAATTTTGCTATGGATCGCGCATTCCCTTAATTTCGTTGTGGCGTGTAAATAAATCAATTAAAAACACTGTTCGAGCCCGTTGTGTCGTTGTTTTGTTTGTTTGTTTTGTTTTTATTGTTATTAAAACCCCTCCTGGAAGTTTTGGTGTTTCTTTCTTGTTCTTCCAACTTAAGTGTCACCCTATACAACCAACCACTGGATTACCTTGTACATGAGCGACATACGATAAGTGTCTGGTATTCATTCTCTGAACGTGCAACATTTCTAAGTTCCCACGTATTAATTAAAGTATAATGATAATTATAAACTCC
>NW_019416906.1:113464-118978 GCF_000390285.2 Anoplophora glabripennis | reverse complement strand
CCTGGATTTCCTAACATTTGACCTGATACCTGCTCTAGCTGTGATTTTCCCTCATGAAATTGATCCAGATATACCGAATGAAAGAATTTGGTTCCAACAAGATGGCGCTCCCCCACATTTTGGTATTGATGTTCGAAGATACTTAGATGAAATGTTTCCAAATCGCTGGATTGGTAGACGGGGTACAGTTGAATGGCCGCCAAGATCCCCCGACTTAACACCCCTGGATTATTTTCTTTGGGGATATTTGAAAGAAAGAGTCTACCAGGACAGACCGGATAATATTGAGAATTTAAAGAACAAGATTAGGGCGGAGATGCATAATTTACCAGCTGAAGTCATTCAGAATTCTGTGGACAGCTTTTACTATCGTCTTGGAGAATGCCAAATAGTGAATGGAGGACATTTTCAGCATTTGCGACATTCAGTTTATTTTTGTATATTATCTAGTTGTTTCAATTTGTAAATGAAAAAAAACTTATTATTGAAAAAATAAAACTTGTTTATTTGGTATGGCTGAATTCAGTTTTCTATAAGCTTTTCAACGAGCTCCCTCATGCCTTATGTTTCCATTTGAAAAAAAAATTAACATCTAATAATTGCGCTGTACGAAATTACTACGTATCTTATGTGTCTGATTTATAATGAGGTAAATAATATAACTCGAAGACATTATCTTGCGCCATAAACTCCCACGGCTTTTATACAAAACACCTAGGAACGTCGTAACTCACTTCGAGGCAATACCGTAACTTCTCCTGGAAATATTACGCTAATAAATTTTGAGCCCATACATAACCAACACAGATTTGTTACGCAGACCCATTTAATGGTTCTAAACCTTTGAAACTAGTACAAATGTCGTCCCTTCTAACCTAAACCTGAAAAGAGATTTGAAAATTTCTTTTTATATTAGATCTAGGATGTTACAGTCCTTGAGAATAGAATTTCATTTATTTGGAAGCGTCTTTTGTTTTATGACAATTTACCGAAATATTACGGAAATTTTTTATTCAATAAAAGTATATAGCTGTAAAAATGCGCCGAATTCAATTCAAGTAGAGCATCTATATAAAAAACTCAATAAGAAAGTAAACACCTTTTATTTTATCGCAACAAGTTTCGTGACATAAAATTTTTTTACATCTTCAGCGTGTAAAAAGCTAAAAACTATGCTTACAGCGATGAAATTTTTAAAATCGATTCCGATTGCAACAAACGATCTACTAACATTAACACTTACCTGACTAACAACTAACAAAAGTAACAAAAGATCTAATTAAAATAAAACAAGTAAAGTCAACCTGTTTTTGCAATTTAATGAATCAGTATTAGCATGCTTAGAATTAATTAATATTTCAAAATATTCTAAATTAATAATAAAAAATAGATCTTTGGGAAGCTGTGTGCAAAATCTAAAAATTATTTGAAACAAATGAATGCTCAATTATATATTATAGTAATTGAAATCGAAACGTAATGGATATATAAGGTATTCCATTTAAAAAAACAAACGTTTGGTTTTTATGTTGCATCAGTCAATTAATTTTATATCTTCAGTATGGAATAAATTCAGTAAAAACGAAACAATTTTTTTTTGGGAAAAATCCTCGAACAGGTCGATTTTTAATTTAAAAAATACATATTTTAGCATAAAAGGCGATTTTCAACCGTCATTTGTTTTCGAGTAAAATTTCTCGAGGCAAAATTTACTACTGCATTGTGAGTATCAAGTATTTATAATTTTTTAAAATTTAAGTATCTTGTGATTTATTTCTATTCTTTTGTTCATCAAATTCAATAAAAAAATTGTATTAGTTTGTTGATATTTATATTTTAGAGGTCGCTCGAAAACATAGATACACTACTTTGAAAGTTAAAATAGTTATGAGTGACCTTTAGATATTAAAATATCGATTGAAATTTTCAAAATCAAGATTTTCTTCAACCTAGAAAATGATAAAATAATGAGAAAAAAATTAAAAAAAAATAATCAATTTTTGACAAAAAAAAATCTTAAGCGACCTCTAAAACATTTTTTTTGAGCTGATTTTTAGAGAGAGCTCTAATTAGTTTAAAAAAGTAGTGTCAGAATTATATATTGTAATTCATATTCTAAGAATGTTTAATTCAAAATGAGCTCGGAAAGTGAAGACGAGCATTTACCAGGGGAAGTATTGGAAGCGGCACAAAGTGCTGTTTCAGAATTAATCCCCAAAAAATCGTCGAGAAAGTACGAGTTTGTATACAGCGAATTCGAGGAATATTCAAAAAGTGTATGAAGTCGTATTACTAGCATTCTGAAACATAAAATTAATAAAATTAAACCTACGACGTTATGGTCAGTACGTATATTCCATGTTAAAAAGTACACCGAATGTCAAAAAAAAAATGTAAATATCAGAAAATTTCCAAAAGTAATAACATATTTGACATTGAAATTAGTTGGATACTGTCCAGAATTCGAACGAAAGCGGAAATTGAGAGATTTTTACAAGAGGCACCTGATAATAGATTTCGGCTAGAAAAGGTAATTCAAATTCAAAGATTCAATTATTCCCGATTCCAAAACTCATACTCCGAGATGTTCTGTGATTTTAAGTCCAGACCAAATGAAGATATACCACAAATACTGTGCTTTACTTCCGACAGTTACTACAAGTCGAAGAATTTTTGTGAAGTATGTCAGGGAAAAATGTGTTAACCAAGTGGTTGGCATCAGCAAAGTAAGGAATGTGCGAAAAGAAATAGAAACTTATCTCAATTTGCCTCATCGGGAAACTTATACAGTGGACTGCTTTAGACGTTCTTCCCCTACTATGTCAGCCGATGCAGGGGCCGATATTACCATCATTAAACGACATGGGAGATGGCGTTCTAGTACGTTACCGGAGACATATTGTTGCCATCTTCAGCATAGCCTGTAGAACGTGCCAATAATATAACGTGCGTCGTAAACTTAAACAATTACAGCAGCCTAATTGAACATCCAGAACTACGACAACTGGCAGCACTGAATCTGGTATAAATTAACACACTGCAATATCGGCAGTTTCAATTTACATGTAGTGCAAAATAAATAATTGCAATCGTCCTGTTTATAATAGTTACTGTTTTGTATTGAAATGTTATATTACTTATAATGTATATTGTTTAATTAATAAAATAAAATAAGTTTCGAAGATATTACATTATTTTGACATTTGTTTTATGTTCTAGAACGAAAAAGACTCCTTTAGTTTGTTTCAAAACAACGTAAATTTATGTGGAGACATGTTATTTATTTAAAAAGTGTCAAAGCTTTGAGAACTTCGTTTTACGTTCGTTCTTTTTATCGAGAGAGCTACGTATTTTACATGTCAACTAAAATATAAGTACCTACATCACCTGTCATAAACTTATACATATACAAATCTGTTCTTATTTCTTTATTTGACAAGGGAAACAAATAAAGGATCAGGGTAATGGAAGATATTTATATTATTTTGTTCATAAGTCTCTGCTTCCAAAACATTGATATACAGGGTGTTTCACTAGGAATGAGGCGCTGCTTATTGCGAGATTACTGAGACTAAAATAATACGGTCGAGCCAAACATATCTTAATAATCCTTGTCAATCTACAGGATGTCAAAGTATAGAGAAAAAAATGTATTTTGAAAATAGTTTTGCCAAACTGAAAATTTTATTACTTAAATTTTTTAGAATTTTCTGAATATTTCGAAACAAGACATAATGAAAAGAAATCTAAATGCGTAGTAACACTACAAGAAACACATTTAAAAATTAATCATATAAAGAAGGTTCGTATTAAAGTAAAATAAAAAATAGATAAAAAAGTAACAATAATAACAAAAAAGTACAAAGTAAAAAATCAAATAAAAAAAAATTAAATAAAAAAAGTTCATCGTGTGGTAAATCGTCTTTAGGGTAAAAACCATCACTTTTAACCCTCTAACCCCTTAACCCTTTAACCCTCTATGTACGAAATGAACAGTAATCTTTTACTGGTAAATGCATATTACTAGCAGTAATTGCTATATTTTTTTAAAGAGTCGCATCTTTAAAGCATCTGTACCATCAATCAGGCAACCCTTAAGGGCAAAACACAATGTGAAATACATAATATTATAAATCTATCATTATTTATTCTCCATTCCTTACCTACAGGGAACAAGGGTTATTAAAGGAAATATTTGCTTTTAAATCTTGGTGTAGATTGGCACTAAGGATATATCAACTTTTTTATTTCCTTTAATGTTACCTGATCAGTCACATGCCTGATGAAATCCCGCTCTACTGTAATCAGAGCTGCCTTTCGCCGTCTTTTAACTTCTACTTTAATATACAGTGTGTACCGCACTCTTGGAAACTTTTTTGTTGTTGATTTTTCGAGAAAAAGTTAATCATTATAAAAAGTTTTGCTTATCTTGGGAAGCCATGGGCAGTAATCAAATATGTAATAAAACATACAGGGCGTTCAAAAAAAATTTCAAATTGTGAAATTTTCCATAAGCAAGGTGTCTTTAGTTTTTGTTTTCGTTAAAAACTGCAAAAAGTTGTTGTTGCCTTTTGCTCAACATTCAAATATAATTGGCATGAAGAACTTTATTTAGTGATTTTGCCAAAAACATTGTATTAAATAATTTTTTTCCTGCAACATAATAAGAATAACTGTCACTATTACTCAAACGTCATATCACTTTTCATTATGACGGTTTTTATCAAACTTTTTTATTCTCCACATCAACCGCATTTTAAAAACAAACAAAATTTTTAATCAAGAATTCCATTTTCTCGTCGCCGAACAATAAAAATGTTTTACTGTTCGTTTCTATCAAAGTAGGCCGATTAATACATAAATTGAAATTATAATATGAATTTCATTTCTAAACAACTTTCCTTAGTAACATATTTCTGTATTATTAAAAACAAAGGCAGTTTATTCTTGAACGATTTTTATATTTAGCGATTTTCTGATCACCCTATACATGCAAGATGAAAGTTCTCCATGCCAACTGCATTTCAAAGACAAGCTAAAATTTTAATCAAGAATGCCTTTTCCTTGTAAAATGAAAAATGAAAAATAAAAATTTTTCCCTCTTTTCTGCTCTAACCAATTTCACAAATGTTATTAATTCTAATCATCCGATTAGATCTACACTCAAAATACTAGCCTATAATCTTTACCTGTAAGGAGTGAAATATAAGTCAGTAAGGACTTTATCTATTTATTTATAAAGGCTAGTGTTACATACACATAAAAGTGTTTACACGCGTCCAAAAAAAAAAAGAAAGTGGTAAATAACAATACACATAATGATAGCAATCAACTAACTGTTATACAAATATACATAAACAACATATAATTAAAATAAATAGGATAAACGACATACTAAGATTAATGATAACATTCATATTCGAGCTACATTACTGTCAATAAAATCTTCAAAACTATAAAAGGCATTTTTTATTAAGTATTTTTTTATCCTTGATTTAAAATTATTTTCATTAA
>NW_019416906.1:94361-112531 GCF_000390285.2 Anoplophora glabripennis | reverse complement strand
CCGAAATCGGCGACAGACATTCCATAGCCACTGTGATCCGTCAGACATAAATTTCCCTCCTGTTTTTTCAAAAATAGTTTTAAACTGAAATATGTCGAAAAGTTCTGAATCAAACAGTAACATATTATATATTTTTGAAAATAGAAAAAATTAATACAGCTAAGTGTGCACTAACATATAGGGTGTTCCATTTAAAAAAAAATGTTTTTCTTTAATTTAGTGATTTCCATTATTCAATTGTTTTTTGTTTTCATAAAAAAACTTTTTTGTAATTTCAATAATAAACTCACAATAAGTTGTCAGATTATAGTGACTAACCCTGTACATACATAGCAAAAGGCAAAAGCGCCCTTCGTGCTATGCCTTGTTAGTTGCCATTATTCTAATTTATCCTAAATTTGAAGCGACGCAAAGTACCTTCAACTCGTGATGAAATGTAGAGCAATTAGCACGTTCTAAGAGGTAGCATTTTATGCAGCGGTTTAATTTTATTATGCAACCCTTCATGCAAATAGCCAGTAACGATGTCGCAAAAAGTTCAAACTAATTAAGGCCGAATTTTGAACAGCTCCCTCTCTGTGATTGAGTTTAACAGCAAGTTTTCAAAGCACCTTAATGAAAACTAATTCTGGAAATTGCAGTAACAAGAATTGGTACAGACTTGAAAGCTTCAATTAACTATGCATTTTTAAAGAAGATATATTCATCTTGTTTTCAACAGAATCACATAATAATGTATTCTAAAAATCACAAATTTCAAACTGTAGCTAGAGGTTATAAATTCAACAAAATTTCATATTATCCTCAATGAACTTTATTTTCCCTTATATCTTTATTGGAGTTGTTCCTGATTTTTTTTATCTTCTAATCCTGGAATTTGGTTTTGTTGTGAAGGAAGCGCAGATACCTGCTGCACTAAAGCCTTACGACCCATTGTGCTTGCCGCTAATATCCCGACTGTCCAGAGGTGACAGAAACTCTGCCTCAAATATTTACACCCTTTTACAATTAAGCAAACATAGTGACAGAGATATGCATGGAATCCTCGTCTTCATGGTCGCATAACCTGTATCTCGCATTGACACTTAGACCAGTTCTATTGAGATAAGCAGTTAGAAGTCCTGTGACTAATTTTTCGATTTGCTTCAGCCTATGGGAAGGCTGGCCTGTCTCAGATCAGATCCACCTGAGCATTCTTTCAATCTTCCTTTGATCCAGCTACTAATATATCATAACATAGCAGTAACCTGAACACTGGTTCAGATCCCATGCTGTGACCAGGAACCCATATTAGATTCATGCGACATTCCAGCCCCAACAGGGCATTCACACACTTCGAGAGCACGGGCAAGGTGATCCTGTTCATCATAAGCTGCCTGATTGTCTCTACATATTTCAATATGCTTATTCCTATATATCTTTTTGATTTTTCTTGTGCAAAAACAAAGATAGTGAATACCTCGACCTGAAAGACCGTGGCGTACGTCCCCTCAGAGGATAAAATAAGTTCGCCTCTGGTCGCAAGCAACAGATACCACTCCCTGAGTCCTTGTCAGTCTTGACTCGTGTGTGCACTAGACCAGTACGTCGGGATCGACAAGACAAGCTGCTGTATCTGGTATCTCTCTGTAAAAAATATATGTATGGTCGGTAACGACTGCAAGAATCTTATCTTCCTCCTTGCGGACAACCTTGTGTCCTCCATTATGATCTTTGTCTCGCCACAGCCCCCACTGAGTAACCCTATATGACAAAACACAAATAATTCATTATCCTGAGTAGGTACCTCATATCGATAAGCAATTACAAGAGGCCACTGCGTCATTTTGTGTTTACAACGATCTAAAGCCATTTTGTGGCTTTACACAGATGAAATCAGGTCCTCATTCTCTTATGAAGCTGTCGTATAGTAGATTACAGTTCGACAACTACCATTAAACAGCGGTTATTGCAAGTTAGAAGGCTAACATACGTTAAGCACGACTGGAGTGATACGCACAGGTCCCACATAGGCCTTAGAGGCTTTTCTGCCACTCCGAAATAAATTGAATTTACTTTTTACTCTACAGTATGTCCTCGGTTAGGGTGAATTAGAGGAAAAACTTATTTATTGTTAAATGAGATTGCCAAGATGAAAAATCCTTCTATCATGAAGAATACTGGAACTGACAACTGCTCCGAAAGGAGATGTGTAGAATGATTCGCTTCTAGGTTTGACCTTGAAATAACCTTTAACCTGACCTGACAAGGTCAAACGGATCTCGGATTTGGACTCAACGACCTCGATGCACAGACATATTTTTTTTGTGGGGCTGTGTAATTTTTTGACACTTCTAAACAAACAATTTATTGGAACAATTAATTGGAAATTACAAAGAAATACCTTCAAATTAAAAAAAAAATAATGATAGATCTTTTTCTCAAAAACGGTACCTTACTCTCCCAGTAACTACACCACTGGAATATATTTTAAAATCATTTATCATGCCCACATTAAAATCCTATTTTGGAATTTAAGTTATAGAAAAAGCGAAGTTTGGCCAAACTTATTATCAACACCATGTATTTATGTCACATTCTAATTCTTTTATCTTATTGTTAATTTCAACTCCACGCTGATATTTATTTTCACTTTACCTTTATCTTTAATATAGTAGCCGCCACAATTGAATCCAAAAGTAGTTCATATTCCCTTATTATATTTTTTATTGCTTCTTTAAGTCTGTAACCCCTGTTTTTCATTATTAGTTCTTCCATCCGTTCATTGCCTATAAAGTAGAAATTCTCCTTATTTGAGTCCTTTGTCCATTTTAAGGGAAGATAGAATAGAAAACATATATTATCGTTAAAATATATGTTACGTATATTTCAAAAGGGTACAGTCAAAGCCAAAATAAACCACATCAAAATCCAATAACTTGGACTGAAGTTGAAACGGTACATTTTCTTTCTATTTTATAATCAAAAATATATTTCCTCCTATGAAATAAATTGAAGCTTGATAAAAAATATTTTAAAAGCACACGTGCAAAAAAAAATAGTTAAAATCACGGGCTAAATCAAAATTTAACTTCATTGCACCTGGATCTGAGAAGTTATCTTGTGTTGGGAGAGCCATAAAAGTTACAATACGATGGCAATTTCAGCACTTTTATGTTTTACGATAGTTTTACTATTAATCGATGTACATTGTAATAATGTACTACAGTTTAACTTTAAAATAGCATGGATTCCAGTAAAGACGGAAATATAAATACATTTTCTTCGGATATAATAAGAAAATGCTTATACATGTACATGATCATCCATAAAAAGAGTTGAATGCAGTTTTTTTTATCCAAAGCAATCTTAATAACATAATTATCGTTAGAGTTACACTTTTTTTTCTTTTTTTATGAATATTAACTTGTGAAAGTGACTTTTACAACTTTTCTTAAGAAGGTTCAAACTAGGGAAGTCGATTATTATTAATTTATGTTTACCTTTAAATGAAACTAACGCTTATTTTATTAATATTCGCATTTCTTTTCTTCACTAAGAAAATGTGTTTAATGTTCATTGTGATAATTGTAAAAGCTATTACAATTTGACACGTAACAAGCGTTTAATATAAAAAATACGTGTAGACAGTGATCATCAATCAAACACGAGATCTNCTTTCCGCAGCTCCTTTAATTGTTTGTTATTGTTATCACGATTATTCTTTAAAATAAAGTTATATAGTCATTAACGTTATTGAAACTGACAGCTGCTATACAGCTCGTTGAGAAATGAGGTTAAGTTGGTCGCTATAAGCTACTCCCTACGTCCAATGTGTCAGAGCCAACTTCGACCACGTTTTTATTTGAACGCTCGTTATAACTACTACTGCTGCTACTACCACTAGGAATGATAATAGAATAATGATACATTTTTGTCAGCCCTTTGAATACTTACTTGTTTTAAAAGACCGTAATGGGGATCTTCAATATTTATGTGAAAAGTCAACATATAAAGGAAATACCTGTTGTACAGGATATTCTCAAAGTTGAGTCATTTATTTTAACAACTGGTTGAACTCATCAAAAAAGTCGATTTACCAAAATCGTTTATGTAAAAGTTTTCAAATAAAGCAATTATTAACAATTATTTAAAAAAAAATTAAAAACGTTATAATACAAACCTGATTTATTGTCATTTTCGACCACTCCATTGTAAAAACATAAATTGTTTGCTTACTACTGACACAGGATATGTCTTTTTTTTTTGTAGTTGCACGGTTTTGACTACGCTTTTCGATTTGACAGTGCTAAATAATTCGTACAGTATTATTTTTGATTTGTGGGTGCCTTGTGCAATAAAAATGGCACATGTTTATGAAAACAATGAACTAGTGGACATAATATTTAACTTACGGTGAGTGTCAACAAAATGCAACCGCAGCATGTCGCTTGTACGTGGAAACGTTTCCTTTACGAATTCATCAGCCTCCGCGGATGTTTGTAAATTTAGTTATAAGACTCCGCGACACAAAGAGGAACAACAAGCAGGTCACTCTGGAAGACCTCCTCCACGCGAAATGGTGAAGATCAAGAAAGTCATTTTAGAAATTGTCGAAAACGATCCAACACTAGGTCCATGTTAGTAAACAAACAATTTATCTTCCTGACGTTTTTCAATAATTATCTGCCTAAGCTACTCTTTACTATTAATTGACGTTTCGTACAGTAAGCTGTTAAGATGGCTCCATAGGTGTAAAGGATTGAGATCTGGTGATATATGTGGCAATAATGTGGTCCTCCACGTCTGATCCACCTGTTAATATATTTTTCATTAAGATACCCCCTCGTTAGTCGACTAAAATGAGCAGGAGTTCTATAATCTTGTAATATCATTTGTTGTCTTGTAAGTATAGAAATATCTTCCAATAGACCTGACAATTCATTACCTACGTAAAGAGTTCTCTTGTGAGGCGCTCTTCAAAAAAGGAGGACCCAATTAGTTGATCATCAATTATGCCACACCAGACGTTTATAGAAAATCGTCATTGAAAAGCAGATTCTTGTTTGAAATGAGGATTCTCATCAGATCATTTGTGAGAGTTGCTCATATTGCTTACTCCGTCTCGAGTAAACAGCGACTCATCGGTAACTAAAATACGGCTTACTAATTGAGGATTTGCTTGAATCCGTTGGTAAAAATTTACCCGTGAAAGTAAGACATGCGGTTCCATATGCTGAACCTATTGTACATGGTAAATTGCTATGTAGTGTTCACCTTACTCACCAATGAGGAACATTCATACTTGCTGAAATTCTCCTGGTACTTGATTCTGGACTGTCTTCAATTATCTGCAAAATGTTTTCTTGCTCAGTCAAATTTTGCTGCTCAGGACGTTCATGGTTAGTTGACATTGTTGGAAATGAACAATGCGTTTGCAGATGTCGAAACACAGAATCAAATATTTGACGATTTAGCACTTTTCAATTTGGAAATCGTCGTTGATACGGGCAGCTCGCGAATTTCCATCACAAAATCCATAATGTAAATGTCGACGTACTCTTCGATTGAAAGCAGCACAGGCATTTCGACAGAAAAGGTACTAGAAACACGTTCCCACAGTTTATTACGTAAACTGTCGTTTATAAACCTTGACATGTCAACTATCACTTGTTTTGTCAACTAACGTGTTCATAGCTAGCGAGATTGATATTAAAACATTATTTCTAAACTCTAAAGGTTCATACCTCGCTAACCATGGAGAATTGAACCCATCAGGGACTTGTTTCTTAAGTTTGTCCAGTATGTCATGCAACATCCTGAATATTTTTAAATATTTTACAGAATTGCTTGGATTTCGTTGAGTTTCAGTAGTGTGTAACGACAGTGAAGAATCCTGAATATACGTGGATTAAACTGCTTTTTTATGAAAAACACCAAGACATTTTATTTTTTGGGACTTTTTAACGGTTTCTTTTTACATTGTATGTACAATTGTTTTTGAGCTATACTGTAAGAAAAATTGGACTTATTTTCACTCAATTTAATTCAATAATGTATCAATTTCTGTCCACCCGATTGAATTAAATTTTCCTCTATTATGAGTATGAGTACTTACAACTAAAATTGTATGAGTGAAACTATCAGTTTTAGTTCAAATATTATCAAAAATGTGTAAAATTATCAAAATGCCCAATATCGACTGAAAATATATTCAATAATTTCACTCAGCCTTCACACAGACCGATATATTTACAGTGTATGACAATTCTTTCACCCAATTTTTTGTACGCTGAAATCTGGTCTGAGCGGGGTTTGTTATCTAGTATTAAAAAAAAAATTACCTGAGAACCTTCCTCAGAAGCATTTGCCATCTGAGAGTAAAATAGGAATGAATTTAAGAAAAACATCATTTCAATTAAATGCATATCAGACGACACGATGCAATAGAGATAGCGTTACAGTTAGATTTAACCTGGATTTATGATTAAAAGATTGAGATTATATTTCAAATAATTTTCTTGACGTATGACTTGGCAAACCTGCAGCACAGAAGATTGTTTTATCTTCTGTGCCTGCAGTTCGTTGGCGCGCATATACAGGGTGTTAATGAAGGCATATCGGAAGAGACGATGCAATAGAGTGGCTAACTTAGTTACCAGATTTAACACCCGTTGAATTTTTTCTCGTAAGGGACATTTGAACGTCAAAACATCGTTTCGGAAACGTAGAAGACTTGATAAAATACCATTAGAGCTGAGATAAAACAGATTTCTCCCGAAACGGTTAGAAAAATATAAAATTGATTTGTCCACCTTTTAAGATAGAAGCCAAGTGTTCCTTTGAACATTTACTGTAATTAATATTGTCAGTTAATGTCTCGAAATGATTATTGTAAGTGTTATTTCAAATTCAATCAAATAATGTTTTCTTGAAAAGATAGATCCCTAGGTTTTTCTTATAATAAAAAAAAAGTTTCGGATGTCATTTAAAAGTAATGACAATCAAAAAATTAAAGGAAAAATATATCAAAACCAATGTAAAGATTTCAAATTTATTCAGCACTTGACATTCCTAACTTTTGTCGCACCCTTACATTCAAACAATTACAACTAAAACAATTGCTGATTAGTTCCATCTATCTTTCGAAGGGGTTCAAAACCTTTCTCGTTCTGCTAGATTGCTATATGGCTTTCTCGACACTCTATTTACTCCATTGTGTGTTTTTGTGGGTATATAAAGTAGTCTGGAGTTTGAGCAATTCATGACGGCAAAAAGTTTCTTCCATTGACGCTTTGAAATTCAAGCCTATGAAAGTCATTGTCAACATTTCGAAACTCAAACTAAATGCTACGGAAATAATGTTTTATATGTGCGATGAACAGAACTACTATAATTTATGAATACTTGCAAAGTGGTGCATATGCGAGGTGCAAAGTTAGAATGCATTTCAATAGTGCATGTTACGCAAAGTTTCTGAATGAAATACTCGTCTAGCTGATTTCTTCTAACATGGGAAACATGCATTCAAACTTCTATCAATCAGAACATGGAAAGGACAAAACATGGAAAATATGGAAGTTTTTAAAATCGACTATCTGAACTTTATAGGTGCTGAGAAAGTTCGATGCATCTTTTGAATCTATCAAATTTCGTTATTTTGCTGATATTTTCCTTATATGTATATTTTCCTGATATGTACGTGATAAGCTTAATCAGATTCAGATTACTACCTTTGATTAGATTTCTACTTCGGAACTTGAAGTTCATTCAGAATTAAACGAACGAAGATTTTCTTACATCTCCTAATTAACTTGTCCACTACACGTGGAGATCGGTCATTAATTCCAGCAATTTCCCCAATAAATTCTCTCTCCTACTCGAACCTCCGTCAGCAGAAAAGAAAGTTTTACTAATTGTATTGATTAATATAAAAGTTAGGCATCCCAAAGCCTAAGTGCAACCGTTCTTTATATTGACGTCAGAGCCTGATTTAGAATTTTTCATCCGCTCCTTTTTTATAATTCATTCGTTCCTTTTACTTCGAATCGAAATACACAAACGTAAAATCCAATTCCGAATTGATTTTATGAGTAATATAAAAGCAGCTGTACATACGCGTGTGTTTGTACAAAATGATGTATGCATTTGCTTGTCCATTAATAGCATTCGGTTTTGATGACGCAATTCTTGAAAGAATGACGTCAAATGTAGAAATGGTTTTCCATTAATGTCAAAGATAAAGCCTTATTGAGTGATTATAAAAAGTAGTTCGAATAGGTTTAACACTGCTGCTAGGATACAGGGCGGTTTATTTTTGTTGACGTACTTACTTTGAGGATATGAAACAAGTTCAAATAAGATATGTTTGTTTTCTGAGGTATAATAATACTCAAAATTATATACAGGGTGTCCCAGAATAACGTGTACCACGGAAGACCACATATTCATGGACTCAAAATAGGCTGATTTAGGCTAATTCACCTATATCCAAAATCGCTTCGTTTGTCCGCTAGATGGCTTCAAAGTTCGTGAAAATTATTTGAATTTTGTAAATAACTCGAATACGTATTATTCGATTTTGATCATTTTTGTGGTGTGGACTTTTGCTTTCAATCTACACATTTTGGTGTTATACAGAGTGTTCTGGGGTGTTCCAGTTTCCAAAAAAAATGGTATTTACTGTCATATCTTCATATTGCGTTATCCCAAAAAAAAAATATAACACTGGTAGTTTTTTGTAGAAATAATATTACATGCAGGTAGATACTGTTACGTTAAATGAATTAAAGTGTTTCTTGCTGTTTTTTTGATAGTAGCAGCTGTTTAGGAGATAATTTACTTATTTGCCAAATATAATGCGCAAATATGTTCCACATTCTCATATTTGTTTAAAACTCATCTACAAAAATTGATTATTTTGTCTGCATTATCAGTTAGTAAGCTGTAGAAATAACTCCTAAACGACTGGTGCTATTAAAAAACAACAAGAAACATTTTTCATTCAATTAGCATAACAGTAGGTACCTGAATGTAACATTATTTCTACAAAAAAAAAAAAAACACCAGTGGTGTACTTTTTTCTTGGGAAAGTGAGGCGGCACCTCTAGATAAACCTCTGGTTAAAGTCACAAGGTTAATATTACATACAATGAGAGGTCTAACTAAGTAAATACGTTGTAGTAAATTTCATTCAATTCCGTAGGCGCATTATGAAGATATGGCAGAAAATATATATTTTTTTGTAAACTTTAACACCATAATATACCGAGTCCCGCAGGAGAAAATTTTACAGAGCAAACTCTACTTATTCCTTGGTAATGAATCTAGTCCTGTAGTTTCTGTATTTAAAGTGAAATCACTCTGTAGAATTTTTATAGGTACCTATCTCTTTTTAAAATTTTATGACATTTAAGTTGATACTTAAAAAATACATGGTGTCAAAGTGAAAACTTATTTTCATTATTATTGTAATCTATGTTTACATTAATTTTTTAAAGATAATGTTTTTACTATGAAAGCCAATGAAATGACTTACATACACTACTTACAAACTTAAAATTTCTGCTAAGATATATTTCTTTATTTTTAATTTTATGTCAAAATATGTTATAATTTTATTTTAATTCGCTTTCAAAATCAAATCCATCACAGAGCGTTACAGTTAGATTTAACCTGAATTATGAAATTAAAAGATTGGGATTATATTTCAAATAATTTTCTTGGCGTATGACTTGGCAAACCTGTAGTTCGTTGGTACGCATATACAGGGTGTTAATGATAAGTTTTGAAAAACTTTGATGGAGTATTCTACCGATGAAAATAATCAACTTTTGTCCTATAAAATTTTTTGATAAAACGTTTCTCTACGGAGATACGGGGTGTTAAAAGTTTTAAATATTTATATAAGTTTTCTTTTTTGCAACACTCGAAACAATGACGTTGTATGGTGTTTTGAAATCTCTCAAAAATATTAGGTATTGACTTTATTGTTACACATTTAGCAATCAATAGAAAATGGTAAATAGCAACGTAGGTACTTAAGTGTCTTCTTATTTGATTTCCCAATTATCTAAAGACCAGTAAATTTTACGAATACTTTACAATAATACTTTATTGCCACAAATTGATTGTACATTTTAAAAACATTTAAAATTGTTTAAAAGACCAGTGGCGTACGATTTTTTAAGTTGTCCATGAGAAAATAGTTCCTACTAAAAAAATGTCATCCCCAAAATTTTATCACTCAATCTTTTATGCCAGTGAAGTGACAGGAAAAATAATATAAATATTTGAAACATTTAACACCCTGTATCTCCTTAGGGAAGCGTCCTATTAAAAATTTTTATAGGGCAAATCTTGATTATTTTCATCTGTAGAATATGTCATCAAAGACATTGGCAAAACTTACCATTAACACCCTGTATAAATGATAACCTTCCATGTGGGCAGCAGTTCTCAAAATGTGCATCTGAATTGATGGATTTGAACAAAACTGACATATCCATAAATATTCGCAACTGCGATATTTTAAAATGGAACGCGAACTTTCCTTATAGCTAGGTAATAGATGGTTTGGGCTGTTTTCCTTGGTTGCACATAAAAGGAAGAAGTGTGAGAAAATATAGGATGCTATAAATAATAGCAAAAAGTAGTAACTGAGACCGTACACAAACCACAGACGTGAAACGCGGAGGAAAGCAAATGACAGTGGCATTTTAAATTGATTAACGAATGCACGCGAAAAATGAAAACGTAGGAGAAATTCTTTTAAGGAGCTCTGACAGGAATTTTTCTTAGGGCTATACAGTGTGTAACATAGAAATGGGGACAAAAGTTAGTGCATTGTAATTGGAATTATGTATTTGACCGATTTGCTTACATGTAATATTGCTTAGTTTTCGAAATGTAAATAGCCAAATTCGATTTTTTCAAATATTTATTACTTTTTGTTGTTTATATTCAGACATTCAGAACCTTCATAAATGATTACAGGCCACGTGACTAGTAACTGTGTTTGGAACAGTATATTTATTACCTTCGCGTTTACAATTAAATATTGGCAAAATTTAAAATTATTAAAATTAATAGTAATTAGTAATTTTTCATGAAATTTTATCCAACCAACCGACGATCGTATTATCTCGAGCGCAGGCGCAACGGTTTGGCATTGTTCATTGTAAACGAATCATTAATATTGGTAACGCGTTAAGATTTAGGGATCTTTTGTTGACATTACCAATCACGCAATGTTGGTTGCCTTTGTTCGGCGGTCACGCAACTTGAAATATCTGTATCTAAACCACATATTTTGCATATGAGTTTAAGTAAACAATTTTAAACCATTAAACCAAATATTTCTTTATAATATCTTATTAATTTTAGTCTATGCCCTACCATGGAATAAGTCATGGAACCATGTTACGTTCGAATTAAATCAACAATTTTACGAAAGTAGAATTAAATTTTACAGCAATTTTAAAATATTTATACAGGGTGTCTCATACTGCCAACCCCGAACAGGCCGATTATATGATCAAAACTAAGTAAAAAAGTTTATATGAACATGGGTCCGGAAATGCTTCCTAAGGGCACAGGGACCCATTGAAGAGGGAGGAATGGAAATCATTTTTTTGCAATATCTCTCAATCGCGTTGTGATAAATGAATGAAATTTGGTATACACAGCTAAATTTTGATGAGCAATTTGATGGACTAATCCATTTATTTCCACAAGGTCCATTGGGGTGGGTACGGGGGGGCCCTTGGTACTTTGCGTGTGTAACTTTTTCATCTTTGACTTTTTAACAAATTGGACAGCAAATTCCGTTTTCCCGAACTGTTTTACGTTAAAAAGGTACTCTTGTTTCAAATCGTTATCTTTAACGGTTTCTGAGAAAATCGCTCTTGAATTAATCCCACTTTGGTCAATTTCATAGTAATTTAAACAAAAAAAATTTTTTTGTTTAAATTTAATCTAATTTTAATAAAAAAATAATAATAAAAAATTAAATTAAATAAAAATTAATCCTTTAAATGGAAAAGAGAGGAAAGGAAAATTATTATTATTTTTTTTTGTTTAAATTACTATGAAATTGACCAAAGTGGGATTAATTCAAGAGCGATTTTCTCAGAAACCGTTAAAGATAACGATTTGAAACAAGAGTACCTTTTTAACGTAAAACAGTTCGGGAAAACGGAATTTGCTGTCCAATTTGTTAAAAAGTCAAAGATGAAAAAGTTACACACGCAAAGTACCAAGGGCCCCCCCGTACCCACCCCAATGGACCTTGTGGAAATAAATGGATTAGTCCATCAAATTGCTCATCAAAATTTAGCTGTGTATACCAAATTTCATTCATTTATCACAACGCGATTGAGAGATATTGCAAAAAAATGATTTCCATTCCTCCCTCTTCAATCGGTCCCTGTGCCCTTAGGAAGCATTTCCGGACCCATGTTCATATTAACTTTTTTACTTAGTTTTGATCATAGAATCGGCCTGTTCAGGGTTGGCAGCTAATTATGAGACACCCTGTATACCCAGAAACATGATCGATTTTAAACAGTTATAAAATATTTAGATTACCTATTTTTTGTGACCTTTATAATGTAGTATATTTTGTTAATATTTTGGTATCAATTGGTTGTCATGTTGTTTCAGGCTTCTTGATATTTTGAGAGACATATCATTCTCACCTTCAAAAGAAAGAGTTCCAGACCCCTTCTCAAGAAGCATTGAGAAGCCTAAATCGACAACATGGCAATCAGCTTGGAAATTCTCCAGCCATAATTTATCGACGTTCCATAGTCAGTTTTCAGTTACACTAATATAGTATATTATTGGTTATTAAAAAAAAATATGGATTATGATATACATACTCCCTTATATGAATTCCTTCCCTATTGTCTCTTTTGTCATGCCGATTTTGATTATTTTGATTTGGAGGCACATATGCAGGTATATTAATATTTTCTCCGAGCACTTCTAAATCATCAAGTAAGGGCCGATCAATTTTTATATGTGTCCCATCAATTATTCCTATAACCTCTGGAAATGCATATTGGGCAAAATACTGTTCGATTACAACTGCCTCATTACCTCGGCCATTCTATAATTTGTAGAGACAAGTTATTTAGCATGTAACTCTTCTGGTTATTGTAGAGGGAGCTTAAGGCAATGCAAAATTTACCAGAATGATGGGTGACATAATTAGAAATGGCTAATTTTTCTTCAATTCTATTAGCTACTTCCCTGCTAACACGGAAATGTTAAAAAACTGGGCCACTATATTCAGGTACAGTAATTTCAAAGTAATCCTTATGTTTTACTCTTTCTGTTTCTTAGAGTAAATTTCATCATCACTCAAGCTGGACAATGCGTATAACAAGTCATCTGAATCCACTGGACTCAAAATCAGACATCTGTAATATTTTAAAAAATTTATTTAAAACACAGAATTTTTTGTATTCTATTTTTTATTACCACAAGTAGAAATTCCATATTAATAATACTAAGAATTCCAATTTTTTATAAAGGGAACTTCCTGTATAAAATGTGACTATTTTTTATTTACATTCAACTAAAATCGTTAACAAATTAATTATAGGTTAATATTAACAAGATCACGTCATAAATTCATTGTGCGCATGTAGGAAACCAAAAATTTCTTGAATCGTTGGGAAGGAATTATTCTGATAATTTCTAACTGATTGAAAACTAGTTTGTCTTTCTGCGAACACCAAATTCTTCTCATAAAGCTAATATTTTTCATTATCTATTTAGTTTAATTTTTTATTACAGTCCGGAATGTATTTTCATTATTTATATAATTCAAAGTAACTTACATTATTTATTTTAAAATTTTTAACACATTACAAAAATGACATGATTGATTTTTAATTCAAACTGCCGCTTTCTTTATGACCCCTCCTCTAACCGGTACATACGGGACACTAGCGCCCTCTTAATTTGGTAAGATATTTGTTTACATGGAGTTCGGGCCCCTTCTGTAGTCTCTATGATTTATTCCCTCGAAATGCAAGAATCAATTGTTTTCTTCTATAAATTATTTTAAAAATCGTAGTTCCTAAAACCTTCAACTTATAAAATTAAAAAAAAAAATAAAGTGGGCTGATTGTTATGTGAGAAACCCTGTACAGTTCATTAGACGGTTCGAAATCATCCCTGCAATTTAGTTTCCGCTATCGAAATCAAGTAGCTTGGATATTCCAACAGCGTTTCCCTTGCTCGATTGCGCAAATAAGTCTACACCTCATCTATCACTCCCAAATTCCGATAAATATGATATATGTGAATGTTAACGTAAAAGATAATACTATACTGTGTAATAAATCCTGTCTTTGTTTCTAAATCAGTTTCCGATTAATTTAATGTTAACAACTCTACATTATTTAATTAAAATTTGGAATGTTCCATTAACGTCAATCACAAAATTTATTGCTTTGTGGCTTATAAATAATTGGGAAAAATCCTTTTTCCAGTATATGCCCTTTAATATGCCACACATTCGAATATGTAGGACCGTACATGAGAGCACCACTAAATCTGTTTGAATTATGGCTGCAGTAATAAATAACTACAACAGCATGTAGTGGTCAATTTCACACAGATTTTGAAATGAGGAAATATGCATACAAATCGACAATTTTCAAACGTATGCCGTAAAGTGGACTGCATTCTTTGTGTCGGGATAGAGACAAGTCAGTCAGTTACAGTAATGATGTTATCAAAGTGACGCCAAGCCTGAATATTCTGCATATAAAATGTATCATTATTTCTTCTATTAGAAAAGACATTTTCTCAGATAAATATGAAAGGTTCTAAAAACTATATTATGTTTATGTACCAGCAAAACGACAGTAAATGTCGAGTATAAAAAATAAACATGGTTATCGTAATCATTGTATATTCCATTTCTCTAGTTCCTTCATCACATACTCAAAAAATATATTTTTTATAGCTAGCTATAAACTATCTAAAGAGTTACTTAAATAAAGTTTAAAAATTCCAGTTTTTCCAACTTGTTGATTTCCGAAGCGAAAGTAACAGTAAGGTACTAGAAAGATCAAACGAACTTGAAATATTGACTACAAAAAATTGTGGGTTATATTTTAAACGACAGTTTTGGTTTTATAAGCCACTTCCCACGATAGAATTTAAAAAAAACGAAGTAATGCACAAGGCCAATTTTAAATTTACACATATATTTTAATGGTAGAATTGAATGGAATGGTAGAAACTTACAGAATATTTTTTTCCAAAAAAGTAATAGAAAAAAAATTGAAATAAATATGTATCATGTTTTAAAAGAAAACTTCTTGAGAACAGCTGTGATATTTACGTAAACTGTCCAAGTTACTTCAATCTGAAACGGAGATCACCCACGCAATGTTGAAGGTGTTAAACAAAACTCTTGACCTCTAATTTCTTACATGAAATCAGAAGAAATAAGTTAAAAAAACTTTTTACACTATCACGTTAAGGAGGTTTTGAAATATTTCCATAAAAATGTTTAGGTCCCTTTTCATTTTTATCCTCACTAATAAAACATTTCTATGTGAAGAAATTCATTCTTGTAACATTCTATCGTCTCATCTTTTTCGAATTTCTATCTATAGTAGGATCGTATTCGATGCAAAGTAGAGCAAAAAGTTGTCGGTCTTTTATCAAAGGAAAATATCGTGTCATCATTTTTAGGAGGCGTAAGATGAACCATTTCAAATTTAAAACGAAATTGAATGTTAAATCTGAAATACCGCTGCGTACGCACTGTGTTCTGGTAGTAGCTGCAGTCGCCCAGGTGCATCGAGTGTACAAAGTGGTCGGTTATACGTCAAATAATACTAACCTGGCGAGCTTGATCGTAAATGAGCGAGCGCCTCCAAAAAGCAAGTAAACAACAGTGGCGGGTACAGAGGTAAAATGTAGTACATGTGTGGAATTTAAAAAACAAATTGGATTTATAATACATTTAAAATAAATAGTTTATGAGAATAAAGGAATTTTTGTAGGAACAAGGGTGCCAAACGTGAACTGATCCCTTCGTCCCTTCATAATGTATAAAGAAATTATTCAATTTCTAAAACCCTTAAAAGCGTATGGCACTGGATCCCTTGACAGGCAATGATTTATTACTTTGCATCGAATATGATCCTACTATAGGGGTGGTAAAGGCCAAAGTTCTAGTATTTTTTTTACAATCCCAAAGGAATATACAGGGTGGCAGCAGTGGTATCCGAGATACTTCGCATATGAATTATATCACTAATTTTAAGCAAAAATGATTCCACTCACTTTTCCATCGTTCTTTAAATATCGGGGTTTAAATTTGCCAGATCATATGTGTAGTTGCATTACATTGTAGCGACTAGAGGGCTAGGTAATTTAATAATTAGCAAAATGGCTGGGATTAATAGTTATTTATTTTATAAGTGTTTTAAGTAATTTATCCACGCAAGAATGTTTAAACATCACATCACAATCATATTTGTGGAATCAAAATTATTGGAATTTAATAAAAAAATATTCGCACAACTTGATATTCCTTACTGGTACCTACTCAATGAAACGTTGTAGGTGTTGTTATACCTACTGATTGCTATGGTACGTTGTTCATTATTAATTATTTAATAAACAGTTTTGATTATTTAATAAAAAATATGCAATCTCATCTATGTGGTCTAAGTGTTCGATGTTGAAAGTCTACGAAGGTCTACAAAGGTCTACAAAAATATGGATATTGGAAAATATAACAAGATTCTGCTTATTTCTAGAGTGAATCGAAGGATACAAAGCAAAAAAGGCTGCAGTATTGGAAAGAGCACATATTGTATACTTTTTGACTGGGGCTTCTGACAAAGAATATTTAATGATTAAGGTAATATCTCTTTACATTTTACATGTTGTTAGGTATATAGTGAACTTTGAATTAAAATTAAAGTAGCAAGTTATAAAATATATACTTTGGTAAAAGAACTTACCCTTTCTTTCATTTGACAAATCAGTCCTTGAAGTAGTATTTACCGTTACTTAAAAGATTAATCAACAGATTTATACTTCTATTTCTGACATTATCCGGGAAAATCAAGACAAGCACTCTTCCTTTTGGTACTCTAAGACCGTAAATCAGAAATCCACGTCTAAAGTATGAACATCTAAGCAACTTTATGTAATAGATTAAAAGAAATCCACGTGTACATTTAAAGTTTTTAACGGCTTCTTTTAGTGGCCGCTGAAGACTCTTAACTTTCCGAGAACAGATTACTCTCGAAAATAGTAGTTAGTTTCCATTACGATACCTTAAAGGTGTAATAAATATTTATCATGGAAATCGGGTGGTTATAAAGTAAAAAAATGGACTCGTTACAATTCCGCTATTCTCTAGGGACTGCCGAGTACAATTTCACTGAAAATATTGTTTGGATATTTTTTCCGGAGGGTAATTTAAAATAAACATGCCTTCAAATGCCGGGATTGAAGAATATACCTAAAAAAGCAGTTATTAAGTGAATTAACTTTCCGCTCTCTGAAAAAATATTTGATATTTGAATTAGATTCGTATCAATAAATTATACCTTCCGCATGTTTCCCGTCGTATATAAATGGAATGAGAAGGAAGCCAGAGGAAAAGATGAGGAATGAGAACATATTACTGATTGATATCCAATATAAGAGTGTCCGGAAGCGAAAGAGCCATACTTCACAAGTAGCTCTCATAAATGAAAATAAACCGACTTCAATCAGATTATTTTAGAATAATTTAGTTAAAAAGTTACAGGCCGTTGCCACCAAACACCCGTTTAAATATCTTAATTTGTTTTAATACAAAAATATAACATCTAAAATCTAATACAACAGGTGTCTTTTAAATAAATTTGTTTTTTTTACAAAAGTAGTAGAATACCTACTAAATTAAGTATGAGTAAGATTTCTGAAAAATATAGGCACATTGAAACATTAGAAGGCAGGCGTTAATTAAAAGTTAACTTTTAAACACTTCAAATTAAAGTGAAAAGTTTTAACAAATTAATTACTCGCAATAAAAGAGATCCTCATAGCAGATTATAATTTATGCCAACTGCAACTGTATGTTTTTCAGCTTGCATAAGAAACGGTTTATTAAGATGTCTATCTATGTCTATAGAATTTCGCGTTTCTTGTTTTAATAA